>NC_084508.1:20658276-20958276 GCF_024500385.1 Phyllopteryx taeniolatus | reverse complement strand
AGGGCCCACGCTGGGTCCCACACCTTGAGCACGCAGCCGTGAAATGGGGCCCTGCGTGGGAGCTGTTTTGGCAAGCCCTGTGGAAACAGCAACAGCGCGCTGCTCGTTAGCGCCAATGACGCCAGCAAACTGGCCGTCTCCGCCGCTGCCAGACAATGAAATCGTCACACGCACATGATTCGATTTTGAATGTGACCTCAAACTGTACCACTTTTCTCTCGTTACAGCATCAGCAGTCATGACAACATCCGCCCGCCCAACCTACTGACCTTTCACAGCCAGGGAGGCCTAGCCACATACTTCTGTTGACCTCCAGAACGTCGCTCCCCTCCCACCCGCTTTCTCCTCCCCTGTTGGGAGGCAAGGGCAGATCAAGGAGTGGGTGGGGTGAGCCGTGGACGAGTGACAGGCGAGCATGAGGCACGGGGGAATTTTTGGAGTGCTAAATCCCTTCACATCCACCCTGGAATCAGGGAATTGGGCAGCCCACACAAACAGCCTCTGTGACACTCCCGGAATGCTGGCTCCCCTCTCCCTTTTTTTTTTCCTTCAGGTAATTACCACAGTGGTCACGGTGCTCAGAAAAGAGAGCGTCGCCCAGGGCGGTGCAATAGTGACAGGAGCTGAGGCAGCACTCCGCTTTGTGTTGGAAAAACACAACACCTTTGCTCCATGGTGGTTTTTGCCTGCCGACTTGAGTTATGTGTTTTATTGGACTAGCCAACATTCCCACAGAACGAAAATGTTCTTCACCGTCTTAAATTGACTAACGTGAGGTTAACACGTATCTCAATCGGGCTGAATTTGAGGATTTGCACACCCTTCTGATCAAAGTCAGCAAAGGTCCGATGATCAGATGTCTCTAAAAGATTATCATGCGCAATTATCCTGTGGTGTGGGGTGTGTTAGGAGTAATTTTTTTTTCTTTCCAATCTGCTCGGAAGACGGTCGGGGACGACAATCATAAATGTTAAATATGTTCAATATTTACAATCACAATTCCTTACATACATGATTGTGATGTGAAAGAGCAGAGGTGAGTCGTAGCGTGTTACATTTATTCCGTTACATTTTACCATAACCTTTGCGAGAAATTGTACTTGTCAAAGTAGCTTTCATCCAAAATACTTTTTACTTTTTTTTTTTTTTTTTTTTTTTTAAAGGAAGAAACACTACTTTCACTGTGTTACACTGTGCTACATTCTACTTGCTGTTTTTATTTTTATATACTGTATATATTATTCCTTGCGCAATCTGTTTTGGTTTGTCAGAGACTTGTGTCTTGGGCGCTGTCACATGACTGTTTTACCAATCCAACGTAATCTCTAGTGATGTTTGACTTCATGTCACCAATCAAACAGAGCCAGACAGTCACTTGACCGCACATAAAGTCTCCGCGGCCCCACTCAGAAGCCAAATATTTTAAAGCAAACTCTACTGTATGTGAAGCATGGCAGAAACAATGGAGGAAACAACAGCGTGCGACTCAGAAGAGAAACAAACACTCCTGGCCTCACATCCAATCTGTTTACCGATTAGACTGCAAAAAAGAATGCCATGCGCTGCCATCTGTGTCTGCCTAAGAACGTTAGCATTTCAGCCTACAAGAACTCAACTTTGAACTTCTTCATTATGCGCAGCAGTTCGTTCCAGCTGCTGTTGTTTTTTTATGTACTCTAGAAATAAAGTTGCGTTGAGAAAATGTAATCGCTGCCTGTTGAGCCTATTGTGCTGTTTCATAAGTGAAAACAAAGTTAATTTAAGACAATTTCTTGTGGCTGAAGTTGCCCCAATTTATTTTGTTTTTATAAGCATTTTATTATTGTTTTATTTAAATTAATATCGTTGGAAAAACTTTGAATTTACACATTCACATTTTCAATTTTTATTTATTTGGCATTCATGCTCTGAATACATCAGAAGTTACTCACCATTTACTCAGTACTTGAGTATGTTTTTACTGAATACTCTTACTCAAGTAAATATTTAGAGGACTATATTTTTACTTTTACTTGAGTCAAATTTTATCACGATCTGATTTTAACAGGACCCAGAAGCAAATAGAGGCTGAAAGGGTTGGGGTGAAAGGTTGCAGCGGATATGAGGATGGCTACTTGGGGGGTATTGGCAGGTCGTCAAGGCGGGGAACGTGCAGCAGGCGGTGGCGTGAGCAGGTTGATGGCTTGGCGGCGGGTCACAAGGGAATCTGAGATTGGCCTATCTTTCGTGCAAGTTGAGACCTGTTGTACCGCAGGAGAAACGTTAATACTCTGGCGAGGATTTCCAGGATCTGGCAGGCTTTAATGCAGGTGCTAATGAAGGTTGATTGGTGACAAGTGCACGGCCGAGGAGGTGCTGATTACTCCGAAGACAGAGGGTGCGGGAGAGATGGAGAGGGCCCGAGCTCCAACAGAATTATTGCAGGGCACAGCTCATGACAGTACCCTCCTCTCAACGGACGCCTCCCGGCGTCCTGCCCGGGTTCCCTGGGTGAGCCACTTAAAAATCTGAAAGAAGGGAGTCGTCAAGGATAAGCTTCCAGGAAATCCAAGAGCGCTCCTCCGGATCATACCCCTCGCGGTCTACCAGGTACTGGTACCCTCTCCCCCTGGGCCTTCCATCGAGGAAACCGTAGCAGGCCATAAATGGAGACATGCCGGTAGCGGAACTGGAGTTGGGAGTTGTGGACGTACTCAATCCAAGGGAGGAATGAGCTCCAGGAGGTGGGTTTGTGTGGGGCAACATAGCGAAGAGCTGATTCCAGAGAGTGATTCGCCCGCTCCGTCTGTCCGTTGGTCTGAGAGTGGTACCCGGAAGACAGGCTGGCTGCTGCGCCCACCGCTTTACAGAACTCCTTCCAAGCAAGGGAGGAGAACTGAGGACCTCGGTCCGAGACGATGTCGATGGGGATACCGTGGAGTGTGAAAACATGAAGAACAAGGAGGTTAGCAGTTTCAAAGGCAGAAGGAAGCTTGGGAAGGGGAATGTAATGGACGTACTTAAAAAATCGATAGATAATGGTAAAAATTATAGTGTTACCTTCAGAAGGGGGTAGGCTGGTAACAAAGTCCAAAGCGATGTGGGACCAAGGGCGGCTTGGGATGGGAAAGGGCTGCAGCAGACCAGCTGGAGGCAGGTGTGAAGCCTTCCCTCGGGCACCAACGGAGCAGGCTTGGACGAATTCCCGGGTGTCTTTGACCAGGCTGGGCCACCAGAAATGTTTTTGGATGAAATGGATGGTGGGGTTGATACCGGGATGACAGGTGAGCTTGGAGTTGTGGTCCCACTGAAGGACGTCAGAGCGTGCGGAATCAGGTATGAGGTTCAGAGGTCCGGTCTTGGGATCAGGGTGTGTTTCTTGAGCGTGTTTGACAATCTGTTCTATTTTCCAGCTGGCTGCCCCCATGAAGCAGGAGGAAGGGAGGATAGTTTCTTGTTCTGCAGGGCTGAAGGGGGGTGAGTATATGAGAGAGAGGGCGTTAGGTTTGCCGTTGCTGGATCCAGGACGGAAGGAGAGGCTAAAATTAAATCTGCTCAAGAAAAGGGCCCAGCGTGCTTGTCGGGAGTTAAGGCTTTTGGCGGATTGGAGGTAAGCAAGGTTCTTGTGATCGGTTCAGATGACAAACTGTACTTCAGTCTCCTCCAGGCAGTCCCTCCATTTCAAGGAGGCGCTGGCGGACTTTGCGTACATGACTGCGGTGTTCTTCGGGGGAGCGGGAGAAAATGAGGATGTCGTCCAAGTAAACAAAAACAAACCGGTTTAACATATTACGGAGAATGTCATTGATGAAGGATTGGAAGACTGCGGGGGCGTTGGTTAATCCGAACGGCATGACCAAGTATTCGAAGTGTCCGAGAGGAAAGCAGTTATTAAAAGCAGTTTTCCATTCATCCCCCTCTCAGTTACGGATGAGGTGGTAGGTATTTCGTAGGTCCAATTTGATGAAAATCTGGGTGTCACAGAGCGGTTCAAAAGAGGGGTCGATGAGGGGTAGTGGTGATTTATTCTTCACGGTAATGTCATTGAGTCCACGGTAGTCTATGCAGGGGCGGAGAGTCTTTTTTCTCTACAAGGATGAAGCCGGCCCCTACTGGAGACGAGGAAGGTCGAATGAGTCCGGAAGCCAGAGAGTCACTGATATAGTCCTCGATTGCTTTTTTCTCAGGGTGGGAAAGGTTGAAGAGGCGGCTGGATGGAGGGAAGTGGGGCCCCCAGTAGAAGATTCATTGCGCAGTCGTAAGGGCGGTGGGGGAGGGGGTAGAAATGGCCAGGTCTTTGCTGAAAACAGGGGAGAGATCATGATATTCCTCAGGTACCTGAGGTGTCAACAGGTGTGGTATGGCAGAGAGCAGGCAGTGTGAATGGCAGTGAGGGCTCCGTCGAGTGATCGACAAGTGGGTCTAGTCTATGGTGGGGTTATATTTTTTGAGCAGGGAAATTCCGAGGACTAGTGTGGTCTCGGGGGAAGGGATGACAAAAAGAGGGATGTCCTCATGGTGATGTCTGGAAGTAAGCAGGGTGGATGGAACTGTTTGGTGGGTGACAGTAGATATGACTCGCCCATCCAGGGCCTGTAACTTTCTTGAGAGACGGAAGTAGTTGGAGAGGGAGTTGGAGGTGAAGTGCCAGTCCTTCATAAATGAAATTGTCGTCTGCACCAGAATCAATGAGGGCAACTATGAGGGTGTGTTTTGAGCGGGACCAAGAATGCAAGTGCGAACGGTCAGACGGGAAGAGCTTGAGGAAGTATTGGTTTGGGTCACCACGGCGCTCTCGGGGCGTAGTGAGCCTGGTCTTTTGGGCATAAGGGGAGCAATGAAGTGACCGGATTTACCGCAATAAATACACAATCGCTGGGTGACGCGACGCTGACGTTCCTGAGATTTTAGTCGTGTCTTACCTAGTTGCATGGGCTCGTCTGGTGCAGTGGGGGATGACAAAGTGGCAGTCAGAGGTGCAGAAGGTGGGTGAGATGCTGACGGTGCTGTGCCCATGGTGGAAGTGACTCTAACCCCCCTTTCTCGCGCTCTGTCCCGTAGCCGGTTGTCATAACGGTTGGAAAGGGAAATACCATCCTAGAGAGAGAGAGAGAGAGAGAGAGAGAGGAGGGCTCGTCTCGAGCAGCGAGCTCATCCTTCAGCTGTTCAGACAGACCGTTAAAATTAAAATACACCTTAGCGCAGCGTCATCCCACCCACATTCACCCGCAAGAGTTCTGAATTCTACAGAATATGAGGCGACGGAACTAGCATCCTGAGTGAGCGTAAGGAGGCAGCGGGTGGCTTCTCTGCCCTGAACGGGGTGATAAAAACCTTCATCAGTTCGGGGGAAAAGGAATCAAATGAATGGACTACCGGGGAGGAGTTGTGCCATAACGCGGTTGCCCATTTAGCTCCTTTGTCGCGGAGAAGGTTAGTGACAAACGCGACCTTGGATTATTCAGTGGGATCATTTAGCGGTTGTCAGTTGAAAACTAGGGAGCAATTTAGGAGGAATTGGCTGCAACTAAAAATTTGTTGATATTCTAAAATATGATATTTGTATAAACTGCCTATTGGAACTGTTGTTGGCTTTTTTGGAACACCTGATCACACAAGTAGATTGCAAACAATATATCAAGGATCAAATCTCAAACATAAACTGCAACAGTTATGCTTGGCATATCATACAATTTAGGTGCTTTGTCCTAAACGTCATGTGTCATTTGGCTTCTCACAAGCAAACAGTGAGTGCAAGCAAACATTTAGGAGTTGTGGCCTGGTTTTTGCCTGGGGCTATGAACTGCCACATCGATAAGAACAATTTCTCACATATCTGCTGTCTCATCACCCGCTAAACAAGCAAGACAGTTTTTTTTTTTTGGGGGGGGGGGGGGGGGGTGTCAAAAAAAGGAATATCTTACAATGAGAAACTACCAAATGGCCCTCTCACTTCAGCCTACTACGTCCTACTCTGTCATGTGCGGCTAGCCCTGATTGTCCGGCGCTTTGCATTGTGGTGAAAGAGTGGAGGAGGCTAATTTTGGGCTTTAAAAAAAAAAAAACATTCTTAGAATGACCAGATAGTGTGGCTATTTTGATTATCACTGTCAGGCGGAAACCTCCTACAGTATGTCCCAATTTGGTCAATTTCAAATTTTTTCACAAATCTATAATATTGGTCAGTCCCCACGTCGGTGTCTTATTTTTCAAAATTATTGATCAATCCAAAGTGTTGAAAAAGGCCTGCTCTCTCTGACGATGCAATGTGAATTGCTGAACGTTTTTTGTTTTTCCTGATGATATTTTGAAGGTGTGAGGATCCTGCCTGACGCTAGTGATATGCTATCGGCATGGCATGGCCGCCAGCTAGCTAGGTCTCGCTTATGCTTAAACATCATAAACTTTTTAATTTATTTATTTATGTATTTTAGTCAAAAATAATGTACTCCTGTCACGTGAAAAGCTTATTCCAAGAATTTCCAATTAGAGGTGGTAACTTTCCTTCAATACTATAAAGTAAGAACAGCAATCCTAAAAAGATTGCACCTGATTACTTTCGAACTTTGTGCAGAAAATAGTGGAACTACTCACACGAAATAAAAACAAAAAATGCTTTCAAAAGTATACAAATTAATCTCAAGTACTAATTCAATACACTTACCAATCGCAAAATGGGAAAAAGAACTCTCAGTGTCTACTGACTGATTAACTGTGCAAAAATCTCCAGAAATACATTCTAAATGACAAAAACAGTAATTTACAGCTAATTGTTGCTCTTTTCCCACATCCTGTCCTGTCCTCCCCTTTTCTGTCCTCTCTCATCTTGTTCTATTGGTTTGGCGTTGCATATCCTCACCTGGTGTCACACACCCCCCCCCCCCTTCCACAAATAAGAGCACGATTTGACTGTTGTAACATTACTTGTGCTCAAATATCTAGACTCTTTAACAATTGTTCTGTGATGGTTCGCACCCCTATGCCCCTTGTCCCTCTGTCTGTCCCCTAAAACCCTTTTCTGTCCGGCTGCATTTTCAATAAACATCAGAATAATTAAAAAATAAGCAGTGGGAGCATTTCAATCTCCCCAGTTGCCCAACAAAACTGTTCCAGCACAAAAGCATTATGCAAGGCCAAGCATCTGACTAGGACCGATTGGGAGAAAAAGCATGCAATAAACGAGTTTGTGCAGCTTTGTAAGGAGAAAGAAGGGACGCCACCGTACATACAGTTTTTCATTTGATTATTTTATATTTGTGAGAGAATTGTTTTCCAATATTTAATAGTAATGATGATTTAGTATAGGTTAGTGATAGTGTACGGCACTTTCCGGCTGTGAAAATTCAGGTTATGTTGCTGCCATTGGAATGGAACTGAGGACTCTCTATATAAGCTTTCTGTCCAACTCCTATGTTGTTGTTTATTCATTCATTCATTCATCTTCCGTTCCGCTTCTCCTCACTAGGGTTGCGGGCATGCTGGAGCCTATCCCAGCTATCTCCGGGCGAAAGGAGTGGTACAACCTGAACTGGTCGCCAGCCAATCGCAGGGAACATATTTCAGGACATATTTTTCTAGATTATTCTTGAAATGTAACTTCCTCTCGATACCCCACTGTCATCTCCTATTTACAGATGCCACTGGCACTGTATGTCATGGTAATGGCATCAATTGCGACACATGGTAGTATCCGAAGTCGTAGGTTTTCTAAAGCAACATAAACCATAACAGGATGAGAGAAATGAGACAGACAGCAGCAATAAGATGACCAAGACTGAAAGAAACTAGGGAACTAAATCCAAGCAAATTGATGAGACATTGAGGAACACCTGGACAAGTGTGGCTGGAGGAAGCTGTTTGGTTGACACAAGGAGACGAAAACCAAAGGAGCAGACAAGACATGAACGTAACACAGGAAAACTTGACAGCGACAAACTAAACACGTCAACAAAAAACACAGATCATGACAGCAACCCTCAGCATTCACACCTATGGACAACTTAAGAGTCTTCATTAAGCCTAAAATGCATGTTTTCGGAATGTGGGAGGAAGCTAGAGTACCTGGACAAAACCCCTGCAAGCACAGGGAGAACATGCAAACTCCACACAGGAAGGAGGGATCTTCGATTTGAACCCTAAAATTGAGAACTTTGAGGCAGGTGTGCTCACCAGTCATCTGTCCATCCATCGTGATGCCTTGTTTCAGATGTCATAGGAAATGGAATTACCTCATAAGAGTGGAGGCCACAATTTGTTACTCTGACAGTATCAATCGAAACTGAGCCCTTTTATACTATTTGTATACAACTTGTATATTTAATGTTATTATATTGTTGTAGAAGTGTACCTTATGTCATATCTAGTGAGTTGACTGGGATATGGAGGATTATATGGTGACATTTTAGGAATGAATGAATATGATATGAGCCCTGACTATAATGATATTCAAAGGAACCAGTTGTGATGCTACTGTAGATCTGTCTAACGCACATCTAAGTTCCTGACCCCTGACTACCTGTGTGTGTAGTGCAGCTCCAAAGTCACTGCAGGTGTTCTATGGCTGTTGCATGTGAGTGTGTGCAAATAGTCAGCCAGTGATTAGACTGCAATACACACTGATAAACATCATGATATGCTCAGAGGTGTCAAGCCAAGGGATTGTGTCAGACTCCTGGAGGGCGCCCCACCTTCCTTCCTCCCTCATTCCTCCTCTTCCTCTTGTGGTCCCCGGTGCTTGTAATTGAAAATGTATTTATTGCAGGCCCAGAGGCTGGTCAAGGGAGAGGGAAAAGGGAGCCGCTGCAGCTTATGAAGATGTGGTTGAGGTTAGCGCCGCAGGGTTTGGCTGCTCTGCAGCGCCCTCCACTCACTCACACTTTTTTTCTTGCTCTATTTCTTTTGGGTTCTTCTCTTTGTTTGCTGACACACACACATACATACGCGCTCACACTTTTCAATATTTTCTCAACATGTGCATCATTCCTTTCAGGCTCTTCTATTTGTATTGCCTTCTTGTCCATTGCATTCATTCAACTCCTTGGCATTCTTGAGGGCAACAAATACAACAGTTCGACTCATTACAGTGCAGGCAAAAGCTTCTTTTTTTCAACGAAAAACATGGTTTTCTGATTAAACTCATTCAGTCCACCAGCATCCTAAGCTATTAAGTGCATTTTCAAACACTGGTTAATTTCAAACTATCCAAAAATATATATAGTGTGGTATTTCCAGAAGGCGGCACGGTGGACGACTGGTTAGAGCGTCAGCCTCACAGTTCTGAGGACCCGGGTTCAATCCCCGGTCCCGCCTGTGTGGAGTTTGCATGTTCTCCCCGTGCCTGCGTGGGTTTTCTCCGGGCACTCCTGTTTCCTCCCACATCCCAAAAACATGCATTAATTGGAAACTCTAAATTGCCCGTAGGTGTGAATGTGAGTGCGAATGGTTGTTTGTTTGTATGTGCCCTGCGATTGGCTGGCAACCAGTTCAGGGTGTACCCCGCCTCCTGCCCGATGACAGCTGGGATAGGCTCCAGCACGCCCCCGACCCTAGTGAGGAGAAGCGGCTCAGAAAATGGATGGATGGATGGGTATTTCCAGATTGGGACCCCCAAATTTTGTACGATTTAGAAACAGTCGAATGTTTTTGAGGAAAAATATGCCTCAAAAGTCAGACAAAGTATTTGGGGTTCCAACACATGCGGGCAATTCGAATGAAATTTGAGCAAACTGTACTGTTGTCAAGTCAAGTTTATTTATGTAGCTCTTAATCACAAAAGAGTCTCTAACGGCTTCAAGGGCCTACAGTTGACAAAGATCGGCGACATCCCCCGAGGTAAACCCTCCAACCGCACAAGGAAAAACTCAAAACCACATTTGGGGAAAAAAGAAAAAACCTTGAGGAGAGACCACAGATGGAGGGGATCCCCCTTCCAGGATGACCGGGCTGCAATTGATGCCGAGTGGGCAACATTTTTACAATGTTAGCTGAAGCAGCATGAAAGTCCATCGAAAGGAGATGCTATGAAGTGTAGCAGGTAGATGCCTCAGGAAAGTGGTTCTTTCTCCGGACCCGGCCTGGTCAGTCGATGCAGAATCCTCCACAGAAGTGCCTCCATGGAAGTGGTCCCCTTCAGATCTTGCCCCGGTCGGTCGGTGCAGAATCTGTACAGCAACAGCCTCAGATTTGGTCATCGCCACCCAGCCGATCTCCGAGCAGGAGGGGAGGGGAGAGGAGAGAGGAGAAGCAGCAGTAAAACAGGCCTTAGTGTGCTTTAACTAAATCCTTGCGAAACTGTGAAAATGTAAACATTTCTACTGAGGTAGCAGCTCTAATAGCCGCAGGTATGACATTCCAGAGTATTGAGCCCGAATAGAAAATGCTCTTTCTAAAGGTCTCCTGTCTTCTTTCTGGCTCTCTTCTTTTGGAGTTCAGTACAGCCAGCATCAAAGGATTAACTCTGCATGTTTTCTTTTTCTTTGGCTTTTATGAGTAAGACATGTCCCATGAGCATGTCCCAATGAAATCGCCATCCAGCATCACAGAAGTGTTGGAGAAAGGTCAAGTCTTTCGTTGATTTATTGGATTACATTATTCCCTCCTCATTAGTTAGCAGTGTTTAATGCATGCTTTAATGTATTACTCTTACAGTGATAACTTTGAACTTTTATACACGTATGACTGTTAAGTCTTTTAAAATGTAATCCAAAGACATCTTGTGTTTTTGGTCATTGGTCTTTCGGCAGCACAAAACGAGCGGAACATCATAAATGAATGTTGTAAAATGCGTCCGATTGTGGAATGTTGAGGAGTGTTTAGGAGTGTTGGCTGAGCGTGCCTTGAATGCACCCACAAATGGACCGTGGCACTCGAGAGACGCTTGGCTGCCCAGTTATCACTTGCACGGATCCTGCGCCTCGCAGAGTTGCCGAGTGACACCCTGGCACTTATGGAATCTATCAGCTGTAAACGAAAGTGAGAGTCGTGGAGTACCTCGACGGTACAATGGAGAAAAATAAGCCTCTGCAAATGTGTGATTGGTGGCTGGCCCCGAGGAGTCATCTTGGCAGGCAGCACCATGACAATTGCACTTCTCAAATACTGTAAGATGGAGAGCCGTTAGCATTGTCTTCCCAGCGATTCATTGACTTCCCTATGACCAATCCGAGTAACACAGTCATTTGGCACGCCAAAGTGGGCTGCCTCGCGCAAAAGAAGGGTCCGGCACATGAGAAGCCAAGGAGAAGATGTAATGCAGCTTTTTATGCTCATTTTGGGCCTGTGATAGCTGGGCTGGCAATGGATTTGTATCCCGGCTACACTGAAAGGCCTGCTCAATTGGATGGAGCTTTAAAGTGAAGCAAGAAAGCTCTGGAAAATCGGCCCTCAAAGGCACATTTCAACTGGAAAGCCTTCCTTTTAAGCTGTCACTCCTTGCAGCTCGGCAATCCTATTATGGCACCAACTTATTGTAATTAAAAGGCTGAGGAGATATGCGAGCATAACACATCCATCTGACCATGTGAGACACAAAGAGCCGTGTTGTTGTTGTTGTTCGCTGGCCAGTCAGATCGCCTTATTTGCGTTGACATGGGATGTCGACAGAAGCCAGCTCTCCCTCCATCCGTCCGTCACTTAGCAGCCGTTTCGCCATCCTTTTCATCCGCGCTTCCCTTTTAGTGGTCACATAAACGAGAGCCTTCAAAAGAGAATCACCTCATCAACTCTTCCACTGAAGTTCAAATACGCTTTGCTGGGAAATTGCTCCTGAAGCTGTCTGCCGTACGCTGCTTTTTTTTTTTAAATGTGCCTGATAGTAAGAGGATTGTGTCTCTTTCTTCTTCGCTCTCTCCACAAAGAGCAACTTTTGAGGGAGTTGACAGCTACAGGTCCTTAGATCTGTGCTCTTTTTCGGCCAGTCATGTGACCGCAAGCTTTAACTAAATTGGAGAGATTGTCTGCTCAATCATTTATGAACTCTTTGACATGAAAATAATAGGAGCAATAAGATCAGGGCTTGTACTTAAGTATCTCTTAGATCTCCGCTCTCCACGTCTTCTCTGTGGACCTGTCTTGTGTTACAAATGATGATGGTGCTGAGAGGGCCACTCTGGCGACTGTCAAATACACGAATATACCTCAAGCAGCTGTGCTTCGGGCCCATCGCTCATCCTACTAGAGCCTGTCCGTATTGACACTCAGCAGCTGTGTCATGAATCACAGTCTGGAATTGTTCTTTGGAGAAATGTCCATATAATCCTGTCTATAGGAGGTTCACATGCATACGTACATTATGTTCAACTGAAAAGTGGTAGAAAATACGGAGTTAGCATTTGTAGGCGCAACATTTTTTACGTCTTTACAAGATGTTGGAGTTTGTCTATGGGAATTCTTGTCCATCCTCTCAGGTTCATTCCCACCAAATTTAACCAAACATGCCTTGATGGACAAGAATCATCCCTGCACTGTTCCCACAAATTTGCAATCCCACAATTGTCCAAAATGTCTTGATATATCCACCCATCCATTGTCTCGAGCAATTTCTCTCAAACAGTTCTAAAAAATGAAATGAAAAGGTATTGAACGTAAACATTAAATCCAACTGTACTGTGTAGAAGTAGCCCGCATACCACTCGTGGTACTCGAGTCGTACCACACTTTGAGAACCACTGATCTAAGTGATTTACATTGTGCATGAACAATGGTGACTGCTTGTTTGTCGACGGAGAGCGAAATGGCTCGTAAGAATTAGGCATCCAATTCTGTTAACCCTACTCCAACCCACTTTGCCTTGATAACTTCCATGGCAACTCTAAAATTCACAATATCACACATACAGTATTTGTACAGAGTGGAATGCGGTCGTTTGCTGGACTTTTTAAAGCATAGATGTCAGTAGTAGTGTGCAAACAGATGCCCTGTCACTGACATTCACACTCACAAGCCAACACATACTTTCTCAATCTGCCTCTCACTCCATTACATGGACCATGACTGAGAGGCAGTCAATCTTCACTTGTGGCTGGCCAACATCCAGCTGAGCTGCTTAACATGTCACAGTGTGGTAACAAGCGTATAGAGACACATATTAACTACAACCCCAATTCCAATGGCGTTGGGATGTTGTGTTAAACATCAATAAAAACAGAATACAATGATTTGCAAATCGTGTTCAACCTAAATTTAATTGAATACACTACAAAGACAAGATATTTAATGTTCAAACTGATAAACTTGATTGTTTTTAGCAAATAATCATTAACTTAGAATTTTATGGCTGCAGCACGTTCCAAAAAAGCTGGGACAGGTGGCAAAAAAGAAAGTTGAGGAATGCTCATCAAACACCTGTTTGGAACATCCCACAGGTGAACAGGCTAATTGGGAACAGGTGGGTGCCATGATTGGGTATAAAAGGAGCTTCCCTGAATTGCTCACTCATTCACAATCAAAGATGGGGCGAGGTTCACCTCTTTGTGAACAAGTGCGTGAGAAAATAGTCGAACAGTTTAAGGACAATTTTCTTCAACGTACAATTGCAAGGAATTTAGGGATTTCATCGTCTACGGTCCATAATATCATCAAAAGGTTCAGAGAATCTGGAGAAATCACTGCATGTAAGCGGCAAGGCCGAAAACCGACATTGAATGCCCGTGACCTTCGATCCCTCAGGCGGCACTGCATCAAAAACCGACATCAATGTGTAAAAGATATCACCACAGGAACACTTCAGAAAACCAATGTCAGTAAATACAGTTCGGCGCTACATCCGTAAGTGCAACTTGAAACTCTACTATTTTTTCTGCTCCAAGCAGGGTCCTTAAAGGCATCCTTGAAAGAGTTTGGCGTAAAACAACCCCATCAAACACCAGTGGAATGAACGAGAAGAGCGTCCATGTTTTCTTTCATTTTCATTTATTTATTTTCCTATTGAGGTACTGGTAGAAACTTTACTGATACCATGAGATTTTTTATTTTTTTTTTTTTTTGGCAATCACATCCTTTTTAATGTTGCCAAAAGAGTCTTCGTATTGTCTATTACTTTATTGCCTTTTAAATTAAATGCATAACCCGACATTAAATTTGATGTTTGACCAGTTATCAGCTAGCTAAACTATTAAGTTAGCTTACCTGTTTTTGTCATGATGAATAATGACTTGCAAATATTTCTGGCATGTTGCTGTTCTGTTTTTGCTGGAAACACAATCCTTAAATCCAAATGTAATCATCTTCGAAACTCCTTCCATCACTGTTTGTGTTTCAGGGGCCCACACGCTACGAGAGAGCGCATCATACCGGACTGGGGTGCCAGATTTGGACAAACAAAACAAAACATTTAAAAAAATATGCAGTGGAACCTCTGCTAACAAACATCCCACGTTGCGTTATTTAGAGGTTTACCGAAGAGTTCCAGAAAAATGTCCTTCTAAAGTCAAACAAAACTTCAAACAAATATTATATGATGGACCGGCAAAAGACTTTTTCTCAGTGAGCGTCAAAATAATTTTAATACCTTTTATTGTCACTATACAGATGCACATTTAAAAGACTAACATTTCCACCGTGTTTTCGTTTTCACTTTTTTTGTCATGTCAGAAATTAATTTTACCAAACATTTGGTAGTGTGAATAGTATGAAACAAAATGAGAGGCTTGCTAACAAACTGCAAGCTTTTTACTGTGTACTAAAAAGCAACCGCAAAACCTGATGACAGATACACAACACTTATTGCAGCAATACCTATAAAATACCACTGGTGGAAAGACGCCGGAAACACCTTCTTACTTGAAGTCGGACTGTTTTACTTTAGATTTATTTCATTATTTCAGTGGTTATAACTTCCCTACACTTGTATTACTGTTGTGCAAGTTAAAATGTTAAAAGATTGTGTGTATATTTAATAGCGGTTATAGGATGGGGACAGTTTGAGCCCAAAACGAATTAATTCACTTTACATTATTTCCTATGTGGAATAAATGATTTTGAAATAAGAACAACTTGGAAGTCAACTAGCATCACGGAACAGATGGCGTTCCATCTTTTGAGTTTCCACTGCGTAGTGTATCACTAAATACTTTAGCTAATCTCCAATTACAGTTAGATTACAATTTAACTAAGTTCCACCAAACATTCCTTTGCTAGTGAAAGCTCCTTTTACTGTCTATACAAAGGTCATGCCACCTTTTATTAAGTTTATAGTTAAATTGTAAGCAGACTGCACAGCATTAAAAAAAACCTCTGCTCACATTGATTTGTCAGCCTGTGAGTTATTCTATTTACAGTATTGAGATGATTTTATGGTACCTGTCTCTGTGGATTTCAAGGCCAGTGTTAATGACAAGGGGCAGCACTTGGACCTAGTGGTTAGCTCATCTGCCTCACAGTTGAGAGATTCTGGGTTCGGACCTTCCTGTGTGTAGTTCACATGTTCTCCCCGTACATGTATGGGTTTTCCTCCCACATTCCAAAAATATAGGTTAGGTTCATTGTTGAATAATTTGTCCGTCAGTGTGGATGTGACTGTGAATGTGAGTGGCTGGCCAGCACTCAACGGTGTGCCCCGCCTCCCGCCCAGAGTCAGCTGGGATAGGCTGCAGGTGATGTTTCAGCTCATACAAAGCATGCTAAATGCTGCGTATGGGATCGCCTACAAACACACCATTTTGTTGCGTGCAGGCCATGAAAACTACACTGGGGCCTTGAGATATGAGTTTAATTCGTTCTGTGACCCTGTTTGTATCTGAAAACACTAAAATCGTCTTTCCCCATTGAAATGAATGGAAATGTCATTAATCAGTTCCAGCCTCCCAAAAAAAAAATAATGTATGTTTTTAATTAGAAAGATAGCACTCTCATATAATGTACTTTATAAATACATTAATTACATTTCAAGAATTAAAACTTTTTTGGGGGCTTCAATTCACTGGACATTGTGCTGCTCCTTCTGGAGTGCGCGTACGCCTTGGCCTCCTGGGGTCAGTATAATACGAACCTAGAGACGCACAAAGAAGAGTTTCACAACTGACTCAGTAGGCTGCACTAAAATTAATTATTTTTCACAAAGGATAAGGAATATATGCCTGTGAGTATTGTTATATTGGCTGTCTTCGTGTGTTATTCCACCATTTGAGTTCAAGCATCCTTGTGCTGATGCCGAGCCTGATATACCGCCTCAACACACACGCCCAACCCCACAAACAAACACACAATGACTGCTCTCTGCTTCTGGGAAAGTAAATAGAGGTGTGTGTTTGACTCACCTGAGGGTATACGTGTGTTTGTGGTTTGGAGAGTGTGTGAGAACGTTCTAATGCTGCGGGTCCATGTGCAAAAGCGTGCCATGGCTTTGGAGGTAAAAAGGGGCTATAAATGGAAGGATGCCGTTCATTGTTTTTGCAGGCAGGGAAGAAAGATGGCTGCCTGTGAGGGCTTTCTGATCGTCCCTGACGGTGTTGGCGCTTTACGGGCCAGCAGCTACTCCAGGTGCCTGCCAGCCTGACAACATGAGCATCCAGGTTTGCTCTTGTGGTGTAGAAGTGTGTGTAGCCATGCTAAACCACAAGGCTGCCTGGAAGAGGAGGTAACACAAGTTGAGGGGGAGGTCAGCTGCCTTCCATATAAAATCTAGTCCAAAACTACACATTCATTCACACTCATTTATTGGCTTTTTATATATGAATATAGTCTGGTGCTTACCACCATCACAACCACCTTATTTGTGGTGTTGTTTCCGTGTCCCAAACTCAGGTCTGTTATCTTGGCACGCTATCTTAAATGTTTGATGTGGTGTAGAACTCATGCATGGTGCGGTTTGACGTTTCCCTGAGGGGTTAAGTGTGTGTGGAGGGCCGATTGATCCACACTTCCGTTGTGGGAGTGTGTGCGTCACATCCTCAGGGGGGTTATCAAATGCAATACAGTGAAGCCCCATCTATCTCGGTGCATATGTTCCAGACTGACATGCAATAGCTGAAAATTCATGGTCCAGAAAGACCATATATATATATATATATATATATATACACACACTTGCCTTGAGATATGAGTTTAATTCGTTCCGTGACCACGCTCCTAACTTAAAACATCAGAATTTCAAATCACCCTTCCCCACAGAAATTAATCTAAATGCCATTAACCCATTCCAGCCCCCCAAAATACAACGGAATATTTTGCAATGTGTTTTCTAAGAAGGAAAACAGCACAAAATAATATTGTAGTTTGTATAAAGATATAATAATAACATAATTAAATAGCATATCAAGAATGAAACAGTTTGTACTTCATGATTAATTTGTTGTGATTGAGCAACTTTTTGTGGTGTGCGCGCCTTGGCCACTTGTTGTAATTCTTTTATTTTCAATTTGACAGTAATCTTCGACTGTGAGTGGCATTAAACAGCATGAAGCCTCGTTTTTGAAGAATTGTTCATCTCCCAAAATGCTACTTGTTATAAATTGTGTTGCGTTAACTGCCACTACACAGCGCTCATATCTCAAAGCAAAAAATTGGTCAAACAACAGCTTGTATCTAAAAAAAAAGAAACTTGTAAGCTGGGTCGCTTATCCATCCCACACACTTTAAACACTTTCAAACTCATTAAAACTCACTTGAACTCATTTATAAAAAAAAATTATTTTTAAACTTTGTAAAGTGTTCCTTGGCATCCCTCCCTCTTGCTCTCAGGAAACAGAGCCTATCTTATACCTGTAACATCACTTTGGAGAAACAAAGACAACTCTCCCACAGTTCTCCAAATGACAGGCGCCGAGTGCTTGCTTCAGGCAGTTTATTTCTTCGTCACTTCCAAGTGAGGTTCACCGTAAAACTGACCCTATTATTTTGTCTAACGAAATCCCGCTATCTTAATGTTAACGTAAAATGCGAAACGGGCGCACGGGAATGACAGTAATTTTAAACCTTCCAACTACTGCTACTTTAACACACATGGATTTCTGTACACTGAATCATCTTCTTTTTCTTGCTCCCAATTATGCCGCATGTCTTCCAGGAGTGGTTCCAAGTAGGTAGTGGCAAATGAGTAGTGATATAGCTGGGGAACACGTTAGTTGTAATTTGGAGTCCCTAATGGTTTAGTAGTTCACTCGCCTGACTTCCATGCAGGCAAATGTGAGCATAAATAGTTGTCTGTCTCTTTATGTGCCCTGTTATTGACTGGCAACCAGTCCGAGTTGCAATCTGTCTTTTTGGACAATGTGAGATGTGATTGGTTCCAACCAGCGACCCTCAACAGGATAAGTGGAATACAAAATGGATGATTGGATAATTGTAATTTGGCAATAAGTAGGAAGTAAGAGCCTCATCACCCCAACCCCCAGCTATTTCACTGTTGGGCCTCACAGGACAATATTCACCTCAGGTCATCCACATCTAACGTTGCTGGACCACTCTCAATTTGTAATTAAAAAAAAAAAAAAAAAGAAGAAAATCCCATTCACGTCTCTTCAGGTCTGTTAATGAACATTACAGAGCGGTTCAGTGACAAGCAAAAGATGCTCACAAGCAGTAGTCACTCCCCCCTGTAGTTAACACTCGCCCCTTAAATGGAAGGTTTTTTTTTCATACAATCCTTTCACTTTTTTTTAAGTTTAGTCCTCTTTTTGCTTGTGGGACCGGAAAAGGATGGTCCCACCTTAACAGAAAAACCATGTTCCTTCCTTTTCGGTTTTGAGTGCCAGGAAAGAACAGTGAATGAAGCTTTGTTAAATCTACTGTGTGTCTGGATTTACACTTTTTGCATTGATCGAGTGACAAATTAAAAAAAATTTCTCTCTCAAATGCTATAGTTGTGATATGCATCATGGTAGCGTCACTGGAAGAAATTCCTATAATCAGTTATTTCAGATCAGAATCAGAAAGTTGGACACTGTAAAATGTAAAGAAAAAAAGAATAAAATGATTTGCAAATCCTTTTCAACCTACAGTCAATTGAATAAACTACAAAAATATATACTGTATTTAATGTTCAAACTGATGAACGTTATATTGTTTTTTTGCAAGTATTCTCTCATTTTGAATTTGATGCCTGCAACACGTTCCAAAAAAGCTGGGACTGGGGCAACAAAAAACTGGGAAAGTTTAGGAATGCTTAAAAAACACCTGTTTGGAACATTCCACAGGTGAACAGGTTAATTGGAAACAGTTGAGTGTCATAATTGGGTATTAAAGGAGCATCCCTGAAAGGTTCAGTTTTTCAAAAGCAAGGATAGGGTGAGGTTCACCACTTTGTGAACAACTGTGTGAGCAAATAGTCCAACAGTTTAAGAACAATGTTTCTCAACATACAATTGCAAGGAATTTAGGATTTCATAATCTATGGTCTATATTATCATCAAAAGATTTGGAGAATCTGGAGAAATCTCTGCACGTAAGCGGCAAGGCCGAAAACCAGTATTGAATGCCCGTGACCTCCAATCCCTCAGGCAGCAGTGCATTAAAAACCGGCATCATTGTGAAAATGATATTGCCACGTGGGCTCAGGAACATTTCAGAAAACCATTTTCACTTAACACAGTTCGTCACTACATCACAAATGCATGTTGAAAACTCCAGCATGCAAAAGAGAGAGCCATATATCAATAACACCTAGAAACGCCACCGGCTTCTGTGGGCCCGATCTCATCTGAGACGGACTGACGCAAAGTGGAAAAGTGTGCTGTGGTCTGACGAATCCACATTTCAAATTGTTTTTGGAAATCATGGATGTCGTGTCCTGCGAGCCAAAGAGGAAAAGCAACATCCAGGTTGTTCATCACAACGTACTGTAAAAACCATTCATGAGACACAAGCTGTAGTATGGACTTTTGTATGTGATAATATGTTTAACTAATCAAGTTCTTATTAGGCATGTTTTCCATCCCTTGTTGCAACACGTAGCAACAAAAACAGCTTGGATGTAAAATTTAGCTTCACGGCAAAACTGTGTGCTTGGTCTGGCTGTCAATTTTTATTTTTTTTTTTTGTATTTGCTTTGACTTAAGAGCAAAAATGTGAGAAACGAGCGTTCACTTCACACCAAGCGGCACTTTGGCGGATAGTGAACAATTATTTTAAAAAGAGGCTTCAAGCTGTTTATTGCCCCTCCCAGTTGAGGTTGAATGTTAACCTAGACAATCAAAGAGAATTACATGTGTATTTAAAACTAAGCACAACGCTTTGCCTTGATAAAGTCTGTTTAATGCAAACAAGCAATGCAAAATCCTAACGGATAGCGTCAGTGTCACGTTGTTATAACCCTCTAATAATGAATATTGTAACACAAATGGCAGAGCAACGCATGTAGACAAACAATATAATACTCTAGGCACATATTCATTATACTTTGCGAAAAATGACTAATATTACTACAGCTTACTGAGTCCGTTGTGAGACTCTTCTTCCTTTACTGTACACTGCCCCCAGGTGGCCAAGACATACATACCAGAAGGACCAACACAATGTCCATTCAATTTAAGCAAATAAGATGGCAAAAACTTTATTTGTTGATTCTATTATGTTATAAGTGTATGTTTTTATAAAGTGAAATATTATACAGTGCTCTTTTTCTAATTAAAAACATATTACTTTTTGTTTTTTGGGGAGGCTAGAATGGATTTAATGGTATTTCCATTCATTTCAATGTGGGGCTCACCGTAATTGTTAGTACAGTGATGAAAATAATGTATTTGTTCAGCACACATCCTCAAATAATATGTTTGACATGAATAAGAGCATAGACTTTTAACGAGGGGGTTCACAACTTGTGCAAAAGAAATGCTCATATCTGTTTTCTCCTGTTAGGACCACTTCTACATGTGCATGTAATATACATCCATCCATCCTCCATTTTCTGTGCCGTTTATCCTCACTAGGGTCGCGGACATGCTGGAGCCTATCCCAGCTATCTTCGGGCGATGTAATATACAGTAATTGTTAAAATGTCAAGCCCATCTTAACATGGTTCCATCTTGCAAGCCTGTAAGGTCCCATATTTTGGCTATTTAGACCTCCATAGTGGCTCTCTAACATGGAATTAGTATAAACGTGTCAATTTCAGGCGACCGGTACAGTGGGATAGGCTGCGACGGCCCGCGACCCTAGTGAGGATAATCGGTAGGGAAAATGGATGGATGGATGGTGTTAATTTAACTTTAAAAAACACCTTGGCTTGGTCATACGGGTATCCAGAGAAGGCCCTTCTGACAGCTACTTCTGTTTGACCCAATTTTGTATCCACTATGTCCACATTTGGCTACGACTGCTCCCTTTCCCTCTGATTTCTTGCCTCTTTGTAGAAGACCCAGTTGTGAGAGCGCACGGTCGGAAGCAGAGATGTAGGAGGAGAGCTTTCCTAGTGACGTAGATAACCTCGGAAAATTCCAATGACCTGATTTCAGGCGTCACGGCAGAAAAACGTCTGGAACTAAGAATGCGGGGACGATTTGAACTCATATTTCACATGTTTACTGAGGCGCCATAGAGACAATATTACATCCCAAATACTTGGACAATGTTAGTTTGGCAAAATACGAGACCTTGACAACAATCGTATGTGTGGATTCACGTGGAGGCTTTTCAAAGTGTTCCTGCATGACAGTAAAGATGCTGAGTGTGGAAACGGAAAACTCCGGCTGCTCCGACACCCTCGGAATGTCTTCTTTGATCGCAGTAATGAACGCGTCTATTTGTGTCGCCTCCAAAAACGTCCAACGGGAAGTGCGAGCGCCAAGCAGGCCCCGGTTGTCTGTCAGGGTGGTAAATATTCAGGATGTGGTTTTTCTGGATGAATTTCATCTGTGATGATGCACTCAGCCACAGACTGTCTTTGTTTATCATTAGCCTTTTTTTCCCTTTCATGTCGTCAAATGCTACAGGGTACTTCATCGCCACCAGAAACTGGATACAAAGTTAAAACACCTTAATGATAACACAATATTTTCATAATCCGGAAAAAGAAACCAATGTCCAAATAGAAAAGTCAGTGGAGCGTAGACCTCCACCAAGGCCAAATAATGATGGCAGATAGTAGTAGATTCCTCCCTCAGAACTATGCAGCTAATGCTATACTGGACATCCAAACAGGAAGCCATCGTTGGTTGTAAAATGGAATACAGTGTATGGGGAGTCAGAACCGAGCCCTGCCGCAGATAGCGGAAATCCTCGGGTAATTGACCCCCGCCCCAATGGCCAAATAAGGTTAATAATTGCCTTTGGCAGCAAAGCATTGTTTTTCTATTAGAAAGGGCTGTGGCCTGACTTAATAAAGCTCCTCTCGTTACTTCAACATGCACTGTAGGTCCTTGGCAACCAAGATACCACAAGATGGCACCAAAGTAACACTTTTGGGTTTTGGCCTGAGCACAAAAACTGCAAATAGGTGAGTTTATCAGTGACTAACGAAGGATATGTTACACACAAAAAAATATGCAGGGCGACACTGTACAATGCAAACTCTAAAGATGTATAACTAAAAGGTTGTACAATTTAGCTCAGTTCAGCGTATTCATTTGTATTAACTCTGCATGTGTGATGCTTTTTCGCACAAAGTTTGGGAGTTGAAATTGTTAAACTCAAACAAGGGAAACTACTGTGTAGTAAATATACATTTTTACTCTATACCCAAGTACATTTCAGATTATGTATTTTTTTTACTTTTACATAAGTACAGAAGTTGAATCAGTACTTTTTGTATTATTTCTACTTCTACTTATGTACAGATTGTAAATACGAACTTTTGCCACCACTGTTAATCTTGCACATATAAAACAGATAAAACTGTAAACTGAAGAAAACAATGTAAGACTGGTGCATGAGAAGAGCTGTATATTTTGCAAAGACAGACAAGGTACATGTACTTCCGTATTCAGCTGCATGTGTGTGCATGTTGTATATGCAGGCAAGCAGGAGCGTGCATACATCATTCCTTCCCTGTGTCATGAAAAACCACAATGATAAGCACCTGGATTCCCACACGCTCCCACTTAGCCCCAATTGTTGCTAAACTGGTAAATTGGAGAGGTGGCTAGCATTACTGCAGGGAAGTGCTGAATGAAGTATTTTCACAACGGGATGCAAACTGGAACTGAAAGCGCGAGATGAACAGATCCTTTATGCTCACATGAGAGGAGCGCACGCTGGACAGAGTGAGGTTGAAAATGGAAAGACACTGTTTCTCAGAGGATCTAATACAGTCCCACGTGTCTGGGCCACACACACAGACACACGCCACATGTGTCCGTGTTCACCCCTCATCCTAACATCTAGCCTTCGCTCTCTCAATCCGGGACACACTCCTCGCCGACTTTGACGCAGGCTTTATTTCTTTGCATGTACGACAATAATCTTCTTCACCTCTCTAAAAAAAGCGGGCCAGGGGAAGAAAGGCCCTGCTCTTGACGCTTTATCTTTTGCCCCCCAAAATGCTTCGCGGCCGCTGCGGTCCGCTTCAATTGCGGCTGAAAAGAGACCAAATCCTTCTTGCATGCAACAAAACAAGACTGTAGCCCTTTCAGTGTGGCGGCCCACATGGAAACAGTCCTTTCTGTGCTTGGCGGACTCTGTGTCTGTCTTTCCATCCGCTCCCCACACGTTGACACCGTTTGTTGCGGGTTAAAATGCCCTCTATAGCGCATTGTTCCCCTTGTAGCTTCTCTCTTATTGAGTTTTTCCTGCCTCGCTTGGCGAGCTGGAGAGGCACGAAAGCACTGAAAGACCCCCGGATGGCAATCGGCACTCCAGGGGGCCTTTCCACCCGCAGAGCCCTCGCCAAAGGCCTTCATTGTGGGTAGCAGCAGGCAGCCAGCGAGGGCTGCACGCTGGAAGTATTGTGTTGCTGCATAGACCCATGTCACTCTCCGCAAAAGGGTCAAAGTTGAACCCCCACCACCTCGCGGGTTGCTCCGTACCTGCCTTGCCCGTGTTTCCCCCTTTCCCTCCACGCGGATACACAGGCACATACAAAGGAAGGCAGTCAGCACACTACTAATCAAACTCTTAACATTGAGAGGTAGCAGAGCGGAGAGGCTACTTCAGTTCACTTTTCCACGAATGGCTAATACAATTAATGGAGGAACTAACGAGCAGAGCAGGTCACAAGCTCCTGTGTGCATTTTACCGGCTCTCAGCACTTGAGCAGTATTCAAATCTTATCAAAACACAAAAAAAGCTTTGACATTGTTGACGTGGGTTTATGAGTCACAATTGTGTGGGTGTGTGGGTGTGCGTGTATACAGGTGTACAAGTTTGATAACTCAGATGGTGAAAGAGCTTGTCAAACATTTGCATCTATGCTGAGCCAGACCTCATGTCATGTGCTTATCTGGACACACTTGTGCATGGGGGGAATGCTGGCTCTCATGCCTCCATGCTCAGCATAAACACACAAGTAGAACACAAGCCCTCGGAGAAACAAACAGCTAGGAAATAGCTTTGCCTCCTTGAAGAAGGATATATCCATACATAGGCACGGTGGACGACTGCTTAGAGCGTCAGCCTCACAGTTCTGAGGACCGGGGTTCAATCCCCGGCCCCGCCTGTGTGGAGTTTGCATGTTCTCCCCGTGCCTGCGTGGGTTTTCTCCGTACACTCCGGTTTCCTCCCTCATCCCAAAAACAGGCATAGTAGGTTAATTGACAACTCTAAATTGCCCGTAGGTGTGAATGTGAGTGCGAATGGTTGTCTGTTTGTATGTGCCCTGCGATTGGCTGGCAACCAGTTCAGGGTGTACCCCGCCTCCTGCGCGATGATAGCTGGGATAGGCTCCAGCATGCCCGCGACCCTCGTGAGGAGAAGCGGTTCAGAAAATGGATGGATGGATAGCCATACATACAATATATACAAAAGGTCCATGCCGCCTTTCAAGATTTGTAGCTCATGGGCAACATGTCATTTTTAAAGAGGGACAAATGGGCCAGGTCTTTCACGGATGAGGTTAAAAAAAATGATCATATAATATAATAATAATAATCATAAATCTTTTATAAATCAATTAACCAATATTTAATAAAATTTAAGAAACAAATGTTAAATCCAGGCAGCACGGTGATCGACTGGTTAGAGCGTCAGCCTCACAGTTCTGAGGACCCGGGTTCAATCCCCGGCCCTGTCTGTGTGGAGTTTGCATGTTCTCCCTGTGCCTGCGTGGGTTTTCTCCGGGCACTGCGGTTTGCACTAACACAGCTCCATACCATCACAGATGCTGGCTTTTGAAATTTGCGTCCATAACAGTTCGGATGGTTCTTTTCGTCTTTGGCCCGGATTACACGACGTCCACAATTTCCAAAAACAATTTGAAATGTGGACTCGTCGGACCACAGAACACTTTTCCACTTTGCATCAGTCCATTTTAGATGAGCTCGGGCCCAGAGAAGCCGGCGGCGTTTCTGGTTGTTGTTGATAAATGGCTTTTGCTTTGCATAGTAGAGTTGAGTTGGAGTCACTGATGGTGTAGTGGTACACTCCCCTGACTTTGGTGCAGGCAGCGTGGGTTCAGTTCCCACTCAGTGACGGTGTGAATGTGAGTGTGAATGGTTGTCCGTGTCTATATGTGCCCTGCGACTGACTGGCGACCAGTTCAGGGTGTAGTCCGCCTTTCGCCCGAAGTTAGCTGGGATAGGCTCCAGCGTCCTGCGACCCTAACCAGGATAAGCGGTGTTGAAAATGGATGGATGGATGGAGTTGAGTTGCACTTACGGATGTAGCGTAAGTGCAACTATATTTACTGACATTGGTTTTCTGAAGTGTTCCTGAGCCCATGTGGTGATATCCTTTACACATTGATGTCGGTTTTTGATGCAGTCTCGCCTGAGGGATCGAAGGTCACGGGCATTCAATGTTGGTTTTCGGCCTTGTGGCTTACATCCAGTGATTTCTCCAGATTCTCTGAACCTTTTGATGATATTATGGACCGCAGATGATGAAATCCCTAAATTCCTTGCAATTGTACTTTGAGGAACATTGTCCTTAAACTGTTCGACTATTTTCTCACGCACTTGTTCACAAAGAGGTGAACCTCGCCCCATCTTTGCTTGTGAATGACTGAGTCATTTAGGGAGGCTCCTTTTAGACCCAATTATGGCACCCACCTGTTCCCAATTAGCCTGTTCACCTGTGGGAAGTTCCGAACAGGTGTTTGATGAGCATTCCTCAACTTTCTCAGTCTTTTTTGACACCTGTCCCAGCTTTTTTGGAACGTTTTGCAGCCATAAAATTCAAAGTTAATGATTATTTGCTTAAGTATTATCAGTTTGAACATTAAATATATGGTCTTTGTAGTGTATTCAATTAAATATAGGTTGACCATGATTTGCAAATCATTGTATTCTGTTTTTATTTATGTTTAACACAACGTCCCAACTTCATTGGATTTAGGGTTGCACAAAACAAATAATACATAAAGCCAAAAGAGAAGATATGAAAACAAAACAGTTCTTTCACACTTGCTGAAGATGTCGTACCGAGGACCACATTTATATGAGCTGACAGATCATAAAATAAATTTTATAATGAAATGTAATTACAGTAGCCTATTTGTTTTTCCACATTCTTTAATAATTGTCTTTCTTCATTTTCTGTCTGTTGTTCATGTCCATACACACTATCCAGACATAAGGGAACACATTACACCTATGACACAGGTTCCATTATTGCTAAATTCCTCCTTTTCTGGAGTGGACTTCCCCATGTTGAACAGTTCTGAGTGCACAAAGGAGGTCGATGTCACTATAGCACCAGTTTCATGTTTACCCCAGAGGAGAGCTGTTAGAGATGGGTGCTGTCAGTGGTGATGTATGAGTGTGACCTCACATTAACAGTACATGAGCCTCTTAAACCCTGACCCATGTCCCCTCACACCACCACAGTGAGCCTTCAGTCAACGCTGTCCCCTCTGCAACATGCACATTGTGCTGGGAAGGCCCATAGTGTGTGTGTGTGTGTGTGTGCAGCGCTACCTCATGTGCATTCCCCATGCTAACCTCCTGGCCATGTCCAGCGCCTGAGGGCAGGAGTTTGGACTCACCATGAGAGGGATCCCCCACAGGGGCGGCCACTTCTTTTCAAGCCTCCCTGGACGACATTCCAAGTGTCCCGCTGCTAGAAATGTGTTGTCTCCTTTGGGTGTCGTTTTAGGAGCGTTACCCCGTCGGGCCCCTGATGGGACATTTGTTGATATGATAACTCATTTAGGATTCAGGACGGATGACATTTGGTCAGCGGTACCCAAAAGGACAATTTGTCATCTCCTCAAGAGCCGCAAATTAGGGCGAGTGATTAGAAAATTAGCATTGTTAGTAACAGTTTTTTTCTTTTCTTCACACAGTGGCCACAAAGACAGTGGAACCTCTGAAGGTGAACACATATTCTATTCAAGTCACTTCTGGTTGTTGTTTTTTTTCAATGTCAAGGAAATGTATTTGTTCTAAGCTCAAACTGGTGCCTTTATTAACTGTACAGGCAGCGTGTAAGTAACATTTCCAAATTTTGATCAGTCATATAACTGTAAATATAAACGCTATCCAGCTATTGGGCTCAAATCGCTTTTATTTATTTATTTATTTTCCTGGTTTCCTCCCACTTTCCAAAGACGTATACAATATGTCAGGTTCGTAGAAGCCTAAATTGTCCATAAATGTGAATGTGAGTGTGAATACTTGTTTGTCTATATGTTCCCTGCTATTGGCTGGAATCAGTCCACGGTGTCTTGTCCACAGTCAGTCGGGATAGACTCCAGCTCACCCGTAAGATGGATGAGAAGAAGCTATAGGAAATGGATGGGTAAAGTAAAACTACTCAGCCTACAAAGCCACCTGACAGACAATTAATGAAAGGAAACAGGAAAGTATTTCCACAGTGATACAGTCACAAAGGGGATGTTTTTATGTTTTGTTGTGTCGCGTATGTTAAGTCTATTTACATTATGTGCTCGGTAAAATAATTAATGAATGTAATGAGTATTGAGTCACTGATGCCACAGTATATCTGGAAAAGGTAGACTCGTGAATGTGAATGGTTGGCTGTCTCTATACTGCTGTGATCGACTGGCCAGTGTTTAGTCCCTCTTTCACCCAAGACAATAAGTTGTATATACTGTAGATGGATGAAATGCATTGTACTGAACAAGCAGGCTCTTCAATGTTCCATTTCTGGTTTTTGGGTTATCTGCACACTTTTCCTTTTTGCCATCACTTTCTACAGTGATAACAAAACAAGAAAAAAGTGGATTTAATCCCTTTGATGCTCACTGAGCTGAAGTCTTATGAGATTTTCTGACAATGTTTCCAACTCCAAGACTTTTGAGATATATTTTTGTCTTGTTGAACTCCAAATTGTCTAGCATTTGACTTTGGAGGTTCCACTGTAATCAACAAAGAGTTTAGTCATATCGCACCACTTACATTTGTTATGTTTTATTTCTGGGCGCAACTTTAGGCTACTTCTAAATATTGGGCTTCTGAACTCAAGGTTGTTATTCTTATTCATGCAGATTTGCGCCTACACATCGGAAGCCAAACTTCAATTAATGCGACCAAGGTCCACATTTCAAACATGGCCTGATTTGCATCATAGAAAGCCGCCTCAATAATTGACCCTGACGGCCAGATGAAATAAATGTTCACGCTGGAAACAAGATCCGTCCATCTGAGGCTTCACAGCTTGTTCAATGTCACCGTGTACAAAAGGAGAGTGTGCTTGTATTTTTGTATTATGTTATTCATTGTACTGTCCGCTGTCTATCACAGAACATGGCAACAGGAAATGGAAAAAAAGTTAGACTTTTTTTTAATGATAAGAAAATATACGGTAGAAGCCATCGTAAATATTGATTTAAAATAATAAAAAGCAGTTCAACACATCTGAAATCTATGATGCACTTAATAAAAACAGAAAACTAAACATTTGTATGTCAATCTGTTCCACACTTGGCATTTTGTTCATCTAACATAAACCTGTTAAAGTGACTCTAAGCAGGCTCAAAAAATGGCATGTAAATTCGACACACCACAGAGAATAGTAATGTTAACAAGCCTTTCAAATTTGAACGAATAAAATCAAAATAAAAAAAATCGCTAAGTATAGCGACATAATGTCACAGGCGAACACGGCACCTGACGACATCGGAACGGTAGGAGGAAGTTAGACAGAAGTACTCGTATCAAGTTACCCACAAAACTGTCTCTGGTGAAAGTTTATAATTCTATCCTTCGTAAATGCGTCGGCTGGTGGTATTGTTGATGGTCAGCTCGCCATCCTTCAAAAAGCCAACCCATCGCTTTTTAATTTCCTCATTTTTTGGGAGCGGCTCTCCCTTAGAGATAGGGTGAGAAGCTCGGTCATCCGGGAGGATCTCAGAGTAGGGCCGCTACTCCTCCGCATTGAGAGGAGCCAGATGAGGTGGCTGGGGCATCTGATTCGGATGCCTCCCGGACGCCTCCCTGGTGAGGTGTTCCGGGCATGTCCCACCGGGAGGAGACCCCGGGGACGACCCAGGACGCGCTGGAGAGACTACATCCTTCGGCTGGCCTGGGAACGCCTCGGGATCCCCCCGGAAGAGCTGGATGAAGTGGCTGGGGAGAGGGTAGTCTGGGCGTCCCTGCTGAAGCTACTGCCCCCGCGACCCGACCCGGATAAGCGGTAGAGAATGGATGGATGGATGGATTTTTTGGGAGCTTAAAAAACATCACCGAGCTGTTCTGTAAATTGAGGGATCCGGTGAAGACTCATTTTCGGGGTGTAGCCATTGTTAGCTTGCTCACTGCACGCTGGAATGGTAAATGGGGCTTGTTATGGAAGCTAAGCACAGCTGACGCACAACTGAGCAGCATAGCCAAACGAAATGACATCACTTTGTACTTACAGTCCCCTCCAAAAGTATTGGAGCGACAAGGTCAATTTCTTTGTTTTGGTTGTATACTGAAGACATTTGGGTTTCAGATCAAAAGATGAATACGCCCACAAAATCAGGAAAACTTCAAACGAAAAAGATGCTTAAACAATATCTCAACAATTCAGCACTATATTGTTATAAGTCTTTGCAAATGTTTTCAGCACTTCAAACATATTTAATGCATTTAGAAACAAAACACGGATATCTGCTTAGAGCCTCTTTAACTCGGTCCATCGTTAACATGACAAATCAATGTGATTATGTAAAGTCAGTTCACAGCCATGGACCAATTGCATCCTCTTGCCAGCATAAATGAATAAAAATGTTATAGACTATAGTGAAAATACAAGTACTGTATATCCTTATTAAAACATAAAATGATTTAAATAGTTTTTTTTTCCATATATACTTCAATTTGAAGTATTTCAACTAGTGTTGCAATTTATAGGATAAATGCACCTCATTTAAAATTTTGAAGAGTATGGAGCTAGAATACAATATCTTTGTTGTCATATCGTGAACAACAAAATTGGTTGATGTCTTCTACATTTAGGACATAATGGAGAGTCACTGAGCAATGAGAGTGCACCACTACTGTGGTGAGGCTCATACAGTGGAACTTGTGCAAATGATGCAGTCCTCAAGCAATTTAGAGCAATTTAAAGTGACTAATAGTGCAATGATCTGTTACAGTGACGATTGTGCAAATGGTGAGTCATGGGTTGAGCTGAAGTCTTCCTTGACCCAAACATGCATGTTTTTGCAATGTTGGAGGAAGACGGGGGCCACACAAGCAACTAGAACAGGCAAACTTCACACAGGAAGGTCGGAGACCAGATTTGAACCCAGAACATCTTGATTGCTAGCCTGACAGGACGTGGTAACCACTATCCACTGTGCTGCCAATAATAATAATGAGGCTAAAAAACAAAACACACACAAATCTCTTAATTTTACTATTTGTTGACAACAAACATTGACTTGAATGACATCATCTCATTTTCCTCTCAGGATTGTGCAGCTTGTCAGCTCCATGACCTCTGACCAGACACGGATTGCGGGCTTCACGTATTGAAGGTTTTGCCATCTGTGACCCCCCACCCCCGTCTCCTGCCCCCGCGCCTCACTGAGGCCTGGTGTCTTTTTAGTGGAAAAATAGTCCGTGTCCACATTCACTGTCCTGGAAAAATTGCTTGCACTGTGGCTTGTTTGTTTGCTTTTTGTCTACGTCTCGGGGCTGACCACACGGAGCCTACAGAGAGATGGCTTTTCTTCGTGTGTGTGAGTCTACGAGTTAACTTGTAACCCAATGACCTTACAGCAATACATGTTTACCAACTTAACTCTGCTTGTGTCCTCAAAACATCCATGTTCAATTTCCGTGTATACTAAGTTAGTCTCGCTGTCTGTCGAAACCATCTATCCATCCTACAACTGGATGACTTTTTTTTCTGCAGAGACTCCTGAAGATACCACGTATGAACACAGACGGGTGCCCCTGGAGCTTTACAAGTGAGAAATAGTGAACATTCTTACATCTCAGCTTATACTTATTAATAGTATTCTTGTCACCGTTATTTATTGCCATCTTCTGTACTCACTCTTTATTGATTCACACTGTCAAGGAATTCCAAATCTCCAATTACAGTGTCTGTCTGTATTTTGAATATTAGGCAATGAGAGAACACTGAATGAGAGCAGCATGCATATGGCATCTGCACATAAATAATCAGTTAGAATACGTATATGCAGATGTGAATATGAACGTTACATGAATGAATATCTACTGTAAATGATTGTGAACAGCAACAACTATGGTCTGCAGGATTGTATGTAGGAAGAAAATTTTAGTGTAAAGTGTGGCGTAGCACATTATGGGCAAGTCTCTCTTTATTGAGGGATTTTGTGCCTCATATTTCACAATTCACTCAATATAACTAATCTTTATTGTTAAATTGATATTTCTACAGCAGTTAGAATGCTAGCATATTTTTGTGTCTTTACATTTGCTTCCCTTGAAATCAAGCAAGACATCAGTAGCTCTGATATTAGTTTCATCCTATTTGCCATTTTTTATTATGATTGAACTCATCAACATTCTAAAATGTCCCACATGCAAATGATTGATAGTAACTGTCATTAAACTTGTCTATAAGTTAGAGCAGTGATTCTCAACGAGTGGATAGGGACCAAAAAGTCGGTCTCGGATTCATTATGGGTGGTAAGTAAAAAATTACAAGGGGTCCTTTTTTTACATGACGTATAGTATTTTTTTTTTCCATAAAAATACTGTATAATTATGATTATGGCTGCGTGAGCGTAGGTTAGTAATAATTAAAGCTATAGTATGTAACCTTTGGCGCCCCCTTAAGCTCGAATTTTGCATTCTGCATCTCCTTAGTGGCTTGGGTGAAAATTACAAGTTGTGGAATATAGCGTTAACTGAATTATGTACAAATTTGAAGGAGGGAACTCAGAACTGATAAACTTGTGTACGGTGAAATATTTAACACGTATCAGGTCGGACTTGCCTTTTCTGGGTCCCAGAATGACAACAGTTGAGAACCAGCGATGTAGATTGGAGAGCACTGAACACTTTAAATGAAACTTACATTTTCTTTTTCTTTTTTTTTAAATGGCGCTTTATTTACGACTAATAAACCACAATGCAGTAGGAAAAAGCATATAGGACTAGTGGTTAGCACGTCTGCCAGACAGTCAAGAGGTTCTGGGTTTCAGTCTCGGTTCACGCCTTCCTGTGTGGGGCTTATGTGTTCTCCCTGCCTTTGCGTGTGTTTTCTCCAGGTACTGCGGCTTCCTCCCACATTCCAAAAACATGCATTGTAGTCTCCAAATCAGTGGTCAACATGGAGCCTGCCTGTTCTAAAAATAGTTCAGTACTGATGGGACATTATGATTTTCTATAGAAATTTTAAGCAATTGATCATTTGAAAATGTAAAGACTTTCAGACTTTTACAGAAATAAAGTATTGCATATTGATATTTAGCTTTCCTAACCTGTTAAATCATTATTGAAAATTGTAAGAAATCATTGTCATGATCAGCATCTTAACATAGATGAGTATCATTAATAATTAGTTAGATAGATAGAATGCTGAATGGATGGATACTTGTTAATTGTACTGTTCCACTACCTTCATATCACTTTTAATAGGGATGTGCTGCCACCGAGAGAGTACGGAAGGAACGTCAAGCAGTCCCACCCTCAAATTATGGCACTCTAGTGTCATCTAGAGGATGTTTATGGCAACCCATAACACAATTTGAATATTACATACTGCATATTACATTACAGTATATTTATGTAGTAAGTTATGGTACAAACTGTAAATCCTTCCCCAGGAGCATTTTATATATGTTAATCTCTCATAGAATATTCCAAAAGTGACCACACAAGTTGTATAAGATTTTTTTATGTGTGTTCACACTCGATTTAAAGGGAGCATATTGTGAAAAATTGAATTTAAAGTTTTCAAATGAATACATATGGGCATGGGTGTATAGTCGCTCACTTGCATGAGACAGGGCTGGCCCCTAAAAATGGACTGGTTTTAGAAATAACTGCTTTATATTGTGGAAAAATGTGTCGTATGTCTCTTTTAATTCTTAGTTTTAATTTAGCTATGGTGTTCCTGTAACATTGGAGATGTACGACTGTGCACAACTATTGAGAGCTTGTGTAGCTGATGTCTGGGATTATCTCTATCATTGTTTTTAAATGTGTTTTACTGTAGTTGTGGAAAACATTAGCTCTTTCCAGCCAATAGTAAGCACTCTGGCCAAAGCTTTGTGCAGCTGTAATTTAAAACGTATTATTCCCATCCCTGCCACTTGGGATTTCCAAGAATGGGACAGACTGTCACATCCCACACTTTTTTTTTAGTCTGCTTCACCACTGTGACTCTTGCTTTCCTGCTATGACAAACAGGAAAGCTTGTTTAGGCGCTTTTCCAACATGGAGCGTTTCTGTGTTTGCTTGCTTGCTTTGGACTGAATGTGTTGGTAAGTCATAGAAAGACGCAGCTATGTCAACTACTCTACATCTGGTTAACTCTTTGTAGTTCTAGTGCTTTGTGGCACACATTTTAAACCAGGGGTAGGGAAACGTTGGTGCTCAATGGCCATTTGATTTTTAAAATTGGCAGTCAGGCCAGGTTCTTAGCAAATGAGGTTTAAATGTGTATGTAAAGCATTACAGGCACTTGGTGATGTACAGTAAATGCTCAGAGGGCGACATAAATGGAGCACGCTGCATGTGGCCCATGGGCCGTACTTTGCTCACCCCTTTAGACAACAACGTGTAAAAGTGGGATGAAACAGGAATTAACTATGAAAGTATTACACATTGGGATGTGATACTTTAGCGTTGCATGCTTCTTTTATATATATATATATAAAATGTGAGAAAAAGGAATACTCTGTCCCTCAAGGTTAAACTCACACCCAAATAACTCCATCAGTTTGTGTAATATTAGACTCTCGTGTGAGTTTGTAAAAATGTTCAATTATGTACAGAAGTGCTCTTTTTTCCAAAGGGTAGGAAGCTAGTGACAAGCAATTGTACCCCTCCCTCAAGGAACTCCATGTATATTTTTCTTCTATGATATGCATGCATTTATGGGGAGAGGCTTTGTGGTTTGCCATGTTTTTGTTTTGCTTTTTGTTTTGTGTGTCTATTGTTCACCGAATACATCATCTCAGGTTTCGGGGAAGTCATGCCATGGAGAGAAACTTCCGGGTGGCCATCGGCGGACCAACCGCACCCGCAGCATTCTTTGAAAACAGGTGGTTATTATTCAATTGTGTGTGTGTGTCTTTGACTGGCAAGTAACCAACAAGGATTAAAATGACAGTATTAAGATATTTTTGCTCCACAGTCTTGCCTATGCAGTTTCCAGCGCAGAGGAACACGACAGAGGAAGGCATCCGCAGCTTCCACGCATCTGTCCTCTCTCCGAGTTCTGGTGTCAGAGAGCAAAAACACAAGTGTGCAATTTTACTTTCTCAACTCATTCTGATCTGTGTTGGGCAATTGCTTCCAAAATGTAGTATATACTACCTGCTATTTCAAAGAAATTAGTTTTATTCCACTATTACCGCCTTTGAATTGTAAAAGTACTTTTGAGTTACTTTCATCAAAACAGCTGCTGAATTAAAAAGAATGACGTTTAAGTTTAATACACTGATAGCTTTAAACAAGGCAACAGAGCCAAAATATGTGCTACAAATCATTTTAATTGACCTCCTCTCCATTTACTTTCAGACTTCATAAAAATAAATCCTAAACTATATCATTTATATATCTTTAGATATTCAAATTAAAAGGTCCTTTACAAAAAAAATGTATTAAGTGTAACAAGTGTGTTAGTGGTTAGCACATTTGCCTCACAGTCGAGAGGTTCCAGATTTCAATCTCAGTCAATGTTCTTCCTTTGCTTGTGAAGGTTTTTCCACTTACTCTGGCTTCCTTCCACCTTCCAAAAACATGCACGTTTGGTTCATTGAAAACTCTAAATTGCACATAGGCGTGAACGTGAGTGTTAATGCTTGTTTGTCTCTTTGTGCCCTGTGATTGACTAGTAACCAGTCCTGGATACCTCACCTCTTGCCCAAGGTGAGCAGCTCCTGTTTTGGCAAAAAAGAAAAATAATAATAATAATCAGTTAATCAATTGGTCTGCTATAATATTTGACATCTATTTTGTACAATGACATATATTCTGAGACTGAAAAGTCGACTCACGACAGTGCAGTCTGACTCAAGGAAGGCAGTCAGCACCAGAACATCTGGTTAATGCAATGTTTAAATGCATTGTAACATGCGTTACTAAGATTGTAACAGGTAGAATTACTTTATGCCCAATCTTTATAGTAATACCTTATATTACTGTGTTACAGAAATAACACATTTTTAGTTAATTGTGATGCTTTTTCAACATTGATTACCATATGCTATGCTATGCTATGCTATGCTATGATACAATTTACTAGCTTGATTAGCTGGGACAGGGGCAACAAAAGACTGGGTAAGTTGAGGAATGCTCAAAAACACCTGTTTGGAACATTCTGTAGTTGAGCAGGTTAATTGGAAACAGGTGACTGTCATTATTGGGTATAAAAGAAGCATCCCGGAAAGGCTCAGTTGTTCACAAGCAAGGATGGGGCCAGGTTCACCAGTTTGTGAACAACTGCGTGACCAACTGGTCCAACAGTTTAAGAGCAATGTTTCTCAATGTACAAGTACATTTGCAAGGAATTTAGGGATTTCATCATCTACAGTCCAAATCATCAAAAGATTCAGAGAATCTGGAGAAATCTCTGGATGTAAGTGGCAAGGGCGAAAACCAAAACTGAATGCCCGTGCTCTTTGATGCCTCAGGTGGCACTGCATTAAGAACTGGCATCATTGTGTAAAGGATATTGCCACATGGGCTCAGGAACACTTCAGAAAACCATTGTCGGTTAACACAGTTTGCCGCTACATCACAAATGCAAGTTAAAACTCCACCATGCAAAGGAAACGCAATACTGTATGTCAACAACACCCACAAACACTGCCGGTTTCTCTGGGCCCCAAGCTCATCTGAGATGGACTGAAGCAAAGTGGAAAAGTGTGCTGTGGTCTGACAAGTCCACATTTCAAATAGTTTTTATACAGTAGGTATGGGCTAAAGAGGAAAAGGACCATATGATTGTTATCAGGGCAAAGTTCAAAAGCCAACATCTGTGTGATGTTAAGGGGGTGTGTTAGTGGCCATGGCATGGGTAACTTGCACATCTGTGAAGGCACCATTAATGCTGAAAGCTACATACAGGTTTTGGAGCAACATGTGCTGCCATCCAAGCAACGTCTTTTTCGGGACATCCCAGCTTATTTTAGCAAGACAATGTCAAGCCACATTCTGCACGTGTTACAACAGTGTGGCTTTGTAGTAAGAGTGTGAGTACTAGACCGACCTGCCAGCAGTTCAGACCTGTGTACCATTGAAAATGTGTGGCGCATTATGAATCGCAAAATATGACAACAGAGACCCCAGACTGTTGAGCAACTGAAGTTGTACATCAAGCAAGAATAGGAAAGAATTCCACATCCAAAGCTTCAACAATTAGTGTCCTCAGTTCCCAAATGCTTATTGAGTGTTGTTAAAAGGAACAGTGATGTAACAAAGTGGTAAAGGTGCCCCTGTCCCAGCTTTTATGGAGCGTTTTGCAGGTAGGTCTATCAGTTTGAACATTAAATATGTTGTCTTTGTATAGAGTATTCAATTGAATATAGTTTGAAAACGATTTGAAAATCATTGTGTTGTTGTCACACTGTTTTTATTTACATTATATTTGTATTATATATTGTGGTTTGTATTTTATTTAACATTTGATTTGACTTTAAATTATAAAAATGTACGTTATATAATGCATGCTTACTTTACTTTTGATACAGTGGGATGATGGCCTTAAATATAGTGGAACCTCTGAAGTGAAATGCCGCTCAAGTTGAACAATTTGGTGTTCATCCAAAATTTAAAAAAAGGTGCCTCTTAGGTTGGCTTCAACTCCATGAGTAGCTAATGAAGTAACTCCTCAAGTTTCTCATTCTTCTGCATTTTGTGATGCCATCACTGAAGGGTACCAGTGATGACAAAGAAGAGAAGTGACAAGTGAGAAGCATTACCATGATAGTACCAGAAATGGAACTTCTTGTGATGCAGTGCTACCGTAGCTTCTCTGTCCAGACTGCTTAGTACAATAGGGCTAAATCAACAATAAGTGAGCTGAATTAAATCTTGATGTTGACCTGTATGTGAATCTTTACACATTCTGCATTAGCATTTGTTACTTTTTTTTCTTTTTACATTTGTATGACAGTTAAGAGTGTTAGAATGTTACTTAAAACATTGCTTGTACTGTCAACACTGGGTTTATTGTGATGACCCTGGAGGCTGAAACACATCATTTCTATTCATTTCTATGAGCAGTATGTGGCCGACAGCAATGGACTGGCGACCAGTCCATTGTGTAGCTTGCCTTTCACCCAAACTCAGCTAGGATTCCTATCCGGCTCACCTGTGACACTAATGAGGTCAAGCACTACAGAAAACGGATGGCTGGATAATTTCTTATGGGGAAATTCTACGGTTGAGGTTCCACTGTACTTCATTGCATTATTAGATGACATCAGTTGACAAAAAAAACATCAAATCAGCCCAGTCAAATATAACTATTACTGTATTGTTGATGTTGACACAATTTTAATTTGTTGCAGTAGAAAATGAGCTTGTTTTATCATGATTATGCTGCTATTCATAGCTGTGTTTCACCCCCCGCCCCCACCTCCACCAGTTCGTTTGGGACTCCGTGTTACTGTGACTGGTGCAAGAGATATTCTTGACCCTCAGATGCTGCGGCACTTAAACAAGGAGGTCAGTATATCAACAGCAAGCACAAACACAAAAGAGACTTTGGAAACAAACACAGCTCACACAACTAATCAACGCTGGTCCAAAGGTTACTATTTGTTTAGGTGTTTGTTTTGGTCAGACTTTCAGGCTATTTTTTATTCATCACTAGTGAAGATTTATGTGAAGTGTGCAATGGAATTTCAGACTGACAGCACCTTTTTAATGAAGGAAAAGGCATTTGTGGATTAATGGATTAGGCTCTTTGGAACTCTGCAGAGGTCTTTTTTTTTTTTTTTTTTAATCATAATGGTAAGTCAAGGGGGGCTTTGGATTTTTTCCACCCAATGCTTACAAGTAGGGCTCTTGATCTTGAGTTGAAGTCATTTATTTTTTCTCATGTGTTTTTGCCCCTTCTTTTCACTGTAAAGGCCAGCCTCTACAGTTTAGGAGGGAAGGCAGGACTTTTCTCCATGCGGATACTCATGCGGTCAAAAGAGTGACCTCTGCACCATGAGATTACATCATCCAAACTTTATACCACTTTTTATTACAAACACAACATGTGATTTTAATCGTGGTTTTCTAACATTCCTATAATTTGTCTTTAATTAAAGAAAAAGTGATTTTGTTTTTATTATCATTAAAGCATTTTGTTTTATTTTGTCCCATTGAGATCTGATTGCGTGGTCATTTCATTGACATATATCCATTAATGCGTTATTGAGCGGGTTGGTCCGTTCCTGCGATACGTCAGCGCGTCCACCATATTGGAGGTGGCACATCACGGTAAATGGGCTGGACTTCATAAAACGCCTGTTTACAAAGTGCACAGTCAGTGCCTCTTATTCACAGTGAATGATTCTCTCTCGCTCTCTCTCTCTCACACACACACACACACACACGAACAACACACAGTCACACACTAACATATTTATGAAATCGATTGACACCAAATACAAGGTATGTAATTTTGAAGATTGAGAAGTTTACTCCTTATGTTTAGGGTATGGATGAGCACCAAACCAACGCAATAGCGCGTGTATTCTAGTGTTTATAGCTGCCGCTGTATGAAACACTGTTTGTGACAATAAATATCGAAATATTAATATTAGATATTTAATCTTTGACTGGTGTAACCAGATCTTGAAATGTAGATGTGACAAAAAATATTTTTATTAATTTTGAAATAATGCTTACATTTTACTGATTTTGATTAATCATTTTTATATCTAGTGATTCAAATCAATGATTGAGTCTTCATTTTATATTTAGACTACTACCAACAGCAATTGCCGAAGACAAGCAGAGAAACCGCTCCCTAATCACAGCTGCTTCGCACTGCTTTGTTAATCCTTTTAATAAATATATCTTTAAAAAAAGGTATATAATAGGAAAGACTATCTTGAAAGGTACAGTATTAGTCAAAAAAAGAATATTCTATTTGCAAAATGAGGTTATAATGGTCAAGTACATTCCAAAAATTTGTATTCAGTCTTAATGCCATGAGATCTGGTTTGGACTGTAAAACGGTTGATACATCTCAAGCAGCAGATGAATGAGGCCTCTCCACAGAATGCTCCACTTTTCCACATCCTATATGGCGGAATATCACCGTACGATTCAGATGTCAAGGCTGAGTTTATCTCAATGTGTCTAGAAATCATTTCCGGAGCCTTCGACTAGGCCACACCTACCAATAGAAGTAGCCAATAGAAATAGGCGTTGAGATTCCGGGTTCCGCTCCTTAGCCGCGCCCACCGCGCGTGGAACTGACAACCGTGCGAAAGTGTCAGCAGGCACTGGCTGTCTGCCTGGCATGGAGGTGGCACTCACCGCTTTCTCTTCGAGTCTGCTTTGACAAGTTGCCGTCAACAAAAGCACGCAGGCAGCTATGTCGGAGGAGAGCGACTTTGAGAAGACGCTCGCCTCGATTGGAGGCAAAGAGAGGATCTATTTGGTGAGCGATGCGGGCGAAAGTAAGGGCGCGAGCCAGAGCGACGCCGACGTGCTGCGGGAGTTCATCGGCGATTTGTTCGGCGACCGTCGGCCCATTTCCAGTGTCGCTGCGGGCGGTCAAAGCCACGTCTGCGCTAAAAGTGACGATAAACCTCTACCGGGGAAGCCGGACGATTTGGACTCAGGAGCCCGCCCTAGTGGCGCTCACAGGACAGTGACCCAGCAGGTGAGCAGCTCCAGCCGCCGGAGGACCATCGACTGCCCCGCCATCGTGTTCCTCTTCAGGCAGACTTTCATCAGCAGCGAAGTGTGCTTGAAGGAGGTCCTCAAGGACGTCCAGGCGCGCACCAAACGAGCCAGCGGCGCCGTGCCGGCCTTGATCGGATTAGTGCGCATCACCGCCGGGGAGCGCGACGGTGAGAGCCGCTGGTGCGAGCAGCGCCTGGAGACGCTCCTCCACAAGGTGTTCCCGCAACATCCAGCGGACACTATATGGGTGGGCTCGTTCGTGCCCGGCACGCCGAGCGGCGTGCTCGACATCAAGAAGAACGTCTGCAAGGTCATAGCGTGTGCCCAAACAGCAGGTGTGCACCACAGTCAGCATTAAACACGCGCTTCTCCAATCCTTATCAAGCACGATCAGGGGTGTCAAACTGCGAAAATAAATGTATCATCGTGCAACTCATCATATTACTTATGCGCAATTACCCATGCATTTGATTGTTATATGTATAGTTTTAACAACAAATTGAATTTGACATGAAAAATAGTGGCAAGCAAATATTGTATTTGTGTACAACTATTGTCCAATTTGTTGAAAAGACATGCTTGTAAAATCGGTTAAAGTGAAGGAAAATGCAACTTGAGCACAAATCTTCTGCCAAAATCAAAAGAACTAGTTAATTTAGCAAGAAACATGAAGTAGATGCATTTAATTTTCTTTTAGTGGCCCACATTAAATAATGTGGCAGGCTGCATCTGGCCCCCGAGCCTTGAGTTTGACACGGTGTTTTAATATCCCACATTAGATTTTCTGATACCAAGACCTCAGTTCTCCTTAGCAGTTAATCTTAACTCCACGATTCAATGGTATTGAAATGACATACATTTACATATATACATCTACGGTCTCAACATTCCCAAAGAATCCCCTGCTGGGGTTAGGGTGCGGGGGTGGGGTGGGGTGCAGATGAGAAATTCCAAGCATGAAAAGGGGTATTGCGTTGCCGGTGTACTCTTATAGTGAATGTTAATTTTCGTCGGTCGACCGGGCAGGCATTTTGGACAAACCACTTTTTTTAAGGGTGCTGGAGATCAGTTTTAAGGGGGTTAAGACAATTCAAATTTAGCCATAGTCAGTTATACCAAATAATTTGTGCGGGCGGGGGGCGTTAGGTTTAGTGACGCCACTGCTCACTACGATGCACTTTTAAAGGAAACATTTAGTGTACTTTGGAGGAAATCCAGAAGATGTCTCATTGCATACACTGTGGCTGTCTTCTGCAGTTTGCGTAGCGCCAAAGTCAGATTGTGAAATGTGAACACGTATAAGCTGTGTTTCTATCTGCTTTGAACACAACATGTTTGTTTTAAACTTTAGGGTCTTTAACCTGAAAGACAACATGAAGCTTTGACCGCCCATTACAACAAGACCATATACATTTTTCCCCTATGATAACCGCTTTCGGAACATGTGTTGTGGGTGATTATGTTGATTAAAGTAAAGGGCCATCAGCCATAAATTCCCTAATGAGTGCAAACACCGAGCAGACATAAATGAAAGTAGGTCAAAGCATGACATTCACAAGACTAATACTTCTCTTGATGATGACTGAAAAGGTCCGAGAACAAAAGGAGCATTCATGGGATATTAAAGCACTTACGATAAGCTGCCAAATTGTTAAATTCCCATTATTGCCTTCCAGATATCACCAGGGATAGCGGGAACCCGCTTTTGTGGCCATTCCAGTGTTTGTTCAGGCCTAATCGAGGAGGATCCAGAGGAGCAGCCAACAGTCCTCCAACCAGCAAGCAAAGAGGTTAGCAACTTGTCATTGACAGGACTGACCGGAACACTCCCACACCATCTGTTTCAAAACCATTATCCATTCAATCTCTCCCACACTTTCACTTCTAAATTTATACCAGTTGAAACACAATGGGTGAAAAGCAGTCAACTCCCAGTTAAGACGGCATACTTTCCATGGGATGTGCCCCTGTGTTCAAGGAGACATATTATGTATGCATTTTTTCACAGGTTTTTGAATTCACATTCAGACAACTTTATTGATTCCTGTGCCGGCAATTTGTTTACAGCTTCCAGGTCCAAATGCACATTCAGCCTCGACAGACAAACACTGAATAAAATGACACAATATTGTAAAAGACGTGGCAAATAAATAAGAACAATAATGAGATAAGACCAATGTAACACAACAAAACTGCTTAAAATCAAAGATTAAAAGAAAAGCAATTCATTTTAGAAGAGATTTTTTCCTTGTATTAGCAATAATATATATATATATATATATATATATATATATATATATATATACACACACACACAGTATATAGCAATAATGTCAGATAGGACGAACACTGTATGGTTGCAGTCAATTCAACTCACTTTACAAGTTTGGCAGACAATAAACAATTCTTAAGGGGAAAAAAATGCCACTCCCAGTTTAGGGTTACTGTCAAACTAAGCATAAAACAAAAATAATTACATGTTGTGTACAACTAAATTATATAACTTTGCCTTATAGTAGAAAGCTTAATGCTAATGCATAATAGGAAAGGCCATAGACAGGTTAACAAATATCATCTATGTGGCAGTTTTACAAGGCTTTAAGCAATGGATAAATGAACACAAACGGTGGAGCATCACATGTACTGTACACCAATAATATAACATTATTCACAGGCATATATTCATTATCGTTTGTGAAAAATGACTAATATTACTGCAGTTTACTAAGTCAATGTAGTTGTGAAATTCTTCTTTGGTTGTCTGCATGACTGTATTATACTGCCCACACCAGAATGAGCCGCAATGAATTAATCATGATGTGCTTCGTGTTTAATTCTTTGCATTCTGTTTTCTTATGTTGTTTCTATATGTCTCTAAAAAGCACAATATTATAGACTGCTATTTTTCCTACTAAAAGAACACGTTACATAAATGTTTGTTCTTTTTTGGGGGGAGGCTGAAACGGTTTAATAGACTTTCAATTTATTTCAATAAGATAACCACAATCACGTTTTTCTTTTAAGGTGACTCTGGAAGCATAGAGGAGAGCATCCCTTTGAAAAACAATTCCATGTCCGCTGGGCCTAACGAGGAATCAGTTGGAGCAGACGCCTGATGTCATGTGACCAAGAGCCCATCACCGTGGACAATAATGTTGTGACTCCGAAGGGAAAATGCTGGTGTCAAAAGCATTCAGGTTGTCACGGATGTCAATTCCTGCTGCTCCATGTTTCTCAATGCTGAGCCAGACAAAACACAATAATACAGACTTGCCTTATCATGACACACTATTGAAGAAGTACAATCAGTTATTGCACACATTATAAACAGTAGAACAAAACGACTGTAACTTATGCATTCTGTATTTTGGGTTAAAGTTATTTGGGCTATTTTTTGTTGTTGTTGTAAACATTATATTGTGCCTTAGATTTATGCTTCTGACAACTGTAGTAATAAACAAATTAGCTCGGTTGTTTGTATTTATGAGGCTTATGGATTGTCCATGATGTGTAAATTAAAAAAAGTTCACAATTTTGGGTCTGTTGTCAAAATACATTCTTACCCCCCCCCCCCCATAAATTAAAATTAAGTATATTAAAATGTTAAATAAATGGTGAATTAACTTTCTCTTTATTTCATGACCTATTCATATAGTTCATATTTTATTTTATAGCATATTTTTAATTTGAAAGTAATTGTAACGTTTTTAATTATTTATTTGAATTACTTCTTTAATCAATGAAATGCAATTTGTTATTTAATGGGTTATATATTTTTACATTATTAATAAGCTTTAAAATGTCGAAGTCACCCATCGAGGAGGTGGTGGGCTCGATCAGTTATGTATTGAATTCATTAATTAAAATTTGTATTATCTACTTTATATTTATGGAACGTTTTGATTTATTTTAGCATAAACAACACCGAGGTTGCCCATGTGGAAAGGTAGGAAGGAAGTGATTCATGAAAATGCGTTTGTGGAAAAGCCTGTCTCCTTAGATATTTTCATTTTTCATTCCCCTCTCTGTTTTCCTTAGCCTTTTTTTATTAATATGATTTATTTGACCTTATTTTATTGGTGAATATTGTTTTGAAAAGCAGCCCAGATTTTACACATTGCTTTTATATTGTGTTTTTGGTCAGGCTACAATGAGGGCAGCAAAATGGGAGGTCCTAGTGTCGGGGACCTCCGGCTTTTGTCAAAGAATTTCTCAGTGGCTACGTCGCTTTGCACTGTTTTGCAGCTCCTCATAGTTGAATTTAGGTAATTCATTAAAAATCCACACGTAACTGCGTTGTGGAACCCTTAACTCGGGACAGAGGTGGGAATACAGCCCAACCATGATAACATCTGCCGGTGAGTTGTGAGAACTGATATCAGTTTGCTAGCTTAGCTAGCTTCCATTGATTTAGCTGAGTCACACAGATCACTGGATGCTGTCAGTTAGCATCTAATCTACAAGAGCTCGTCCAAAATCTTAGATTTGTCACTAGTTTACACACATACGTTGCCATGAAGTGAAAAAAAATTGACTTTAAATGTAACGCTACGTGTTGGTAATGCAGTATGGAGGAATTTCTTCTTACTACTCCTTAATTACGGATCGTACAGATTTTACTTTACGAATGTTAGCCATTTAAACATTGGTATCAAACTCATCTGATTATTTAGAAAACGTCATATCACTTCCCTTTCTCAGTATCAAACTGTAAAGTTCCACATCACTTCGTATATACCCCGCATAAAAAGAAATGTTTTCAAATAAATTCCCTGATGACTGCGAAAATTAAAATTGAGCATCTAAAAATGTATTACATTCTTGATACAGTTCGTGTGTTGGGTTTCTATAGTGTGAGAGCCGATTAACGTATAGAAAAACACGAATGCTAGTGACAATAAGCAAGCGAACCCAAAAACATGTATAGTAACGCACATGAACTCAAAGTGTGGAGATAAACATACTGTCCTTTTTTCCTGCAGCTGGAATTATTTCCCTCCTTGATGAGGAGGAACCCCAGCTCAAGGTAGGAGACCTCACAGCCCAATTCTGAGCTGCTGTTGCCTTCAAATAAACAGTCCTTTTAAAAATGGGTTTCAATTCTATTTGCAGGTTTTTGCACTGCAGAAGCTTGACTACCTTGTCAATGACTTCTGGGCCGAAATATCAGGATCTGTTGACAAAATGTAAGTGACACACTTTTTTTTTTATTTTTAATTCTAACGTAGAAACTTTGGGTTTTGGGAGCAATTCTGCAACAAAATACAGGGGATCCTCAGTTTACGAGAGTAAACGAGAGTTCCATTCCTACGGTGGTGACATAACCCTAAGCAAGAATGTGCCTTTGTATGTGACTATCTAATGCTAACTGAGTATTAAAGCCATAATTGCAGTACATATTTGTGTTGGAAGTATTTCTTCTGTACCAAATTCTTATAGACATAGAATTCCAGGGAGTCATTGGTGTAGTTCTGTTCCTGACGCAGCGATATAACCAACCTATGCTAACGCAATAGTAAATTCATAATTACAGTAGTCATTAGTAAGAAAATAACTTCCCAACTAGAACGATCAAACAAACAAATGACCAACAGTAAGTATGTTGGTGCACCATTTGTAACCACGAAATGTTGTATTTTGGGACCACCATAAACAGAAGAACCCCTATTATGTTCTTTAAACTGGAGGTATTTGAAAATCATATCATCCATCCATCCATCCATTTTCAACACCGCTTATCCTGGATGGGGTTGCGGGGCGCTGGAGCCTATCCCAGCTGACTTCAGGCAAAAGGCGGACTACCCCCTGAACTGGTCGCCAGTCAGTCGCAGGGCACATGTAGACACAGACAACCAGTTGCACTCACATTCACACCGTCACTGAGTGGGAACTGAACCCACGCTGCCTGCACCAAAGTCTGGTGAGTGTACCACTACACCATCAGTGACCAAAATCATATCATGGAAAGGCTCAAAATGGTAATGAAAATGGATGTACACGTGATGGGGGCCCATTGTAGGCAGTTGCGAGTACTTGGAAAACAGTGTCAGAACTCTGTACTGTAGTAATGTTTGCACTTGGAATACTTCTCCAGCAAAGTGTACTTTTAGGACGCATCTACATTATGAATATTACAAATGCTGAGGAAGGGTATTCAAATATTGTTCTGATTAAGACCTGCATGCACAAGCACTTGATGTGCATTTGAATAGTGTTTACTATTGGCCTCCCATACATATAAAGGCATTGTCACTTATTTTTTTGTCTGAGAATATAAAACTTACTATATTGATGTCAGGTAAATGTGTATGTACCCCAAGTTATAAAAAAAAAAAAAGTACACAACAGCGTTCAGAGTAAACCAGTAAGCTTCTGTAATCATGTTTCTTTCTTCCTCCTCTGTGTCTAACACGTGTAGCGAGGTCTTATATGAAGATGAGACGTTCCGAAACAGAGAATTTGCCGCTCTGGTAGCTTCAAAGGTCTTCTATCATCTTGGAGCTTTCGAGGAGTCTCTAAACTACGCACTTGGTGCTGGAGATCTTTTCAATGTCACTGATGACTCTGAATATGTGGAGACAATCATTGGTGAGTGATGAAAGACAATCACTATCTCATATTATTAAGATGTGATAATGGTGGTGGTTGGCTGGCTCTGCCAGAGAAGGGAAGGTGGCCTCGCTCATGATCCACTTTCATGTCTTCTGCTAGCCAAATGTATCGATCATTACACCAAGCTGCGTGTGGAAAACGCTGAGCTGCCAGAAGATGAAGAGAAGAAAAGTATCGACCCCCGCCTTGAGGGTATTGTCAACAAGATGTTCCTGCGGTGCCTCAACGACCACAAGTACAAGCAGGCCATCGGCATTGCCCTGGAAACTCGTCGTCTTGACATGTTTGAGAAGACCATCTTGGAATCGGTAACGCTTCTTATCCTTTGCAGCTTTTATGAGAGATATAATTTGTGTTAATGGCTGCTCCATGAATTTTGTTTTCTGCCCTTTCCTCCTATGCAGAATGATGTCAGTGGACTACTTGCCTACAGTCTGAAGGTGTGCATGTCCCTCATGCAGAACAAAAAGTTCCGCAATGAGGTGCTGCGGGTTTTGGTCAAGCTCTATATGAACCTGGAGAAGCCTGATTTCATCAATGTCTGCCAGGTAACCACAGAAATTCTCTTTAAAACACCATTACCTCAGTCCTACATTAATGTGCTGCAACTGGATCAGCTCTATTTTTTTTGTCGTCCTACTACTATTATAGTGCCTGATATTCCTGGATGATCCTCAAGCTGTCAGTGACATCTTGGAAAAGTTGGTGAAGGAAGACAACCTGTTAATGGCCTACCAGATCTGCTTTGACCTGTATGAGAGCGCCAGCCAGCAGTTCCTCTCCTCTGTCATTCAGAACTTGCGAACAGTCGGAACACCCATCCCAGCAGTTCCTGGTTCGACTAATACAGGCACTGTCTCCACTACAGATAAAGACAGGTGGGCATAAAGTTAAATAAAACATAGTTTGAATAAATGTGAACAAGTCTCCGAGCCTATGGCTTATAATAATAATTAAAAAAAATTCACCTTGTTTAGTCAGCTGTGTATATTAACCATTTTCTTTTCCCAGTGATGCAATGGAGACTGATGACAAAGCTGGCAGCTCCCCCGCAGGAAAGCAAACAGAGACGGTAAAGACTACTGTAGCTTTTGTTGTGTTTCTCTGGAGAGAATCCTCAAGTTGGCCCTGAAGTCATAATCTTGCATCTCATTACATTCCTAGAAGGAAGAGCCCAAAGACCAGAACGCCAAGATGATCAAAATCCTCAGTGGGGAGATGGCCATCGAGTTGCACTTACAGTTCCTAATTCGAAACAACAACACTGATCTTATGATCCTCAAAAACACAAAGGTAATGTGTACAGAGCGCCAATAAAAGGAGACAAATGAGTATTTCATAAGTACATGGATAGCTCAAAAGAATAAATGCAATATCTCGCCACTCTGATGTATGCAATTGTACAAGTATGTCATTGCACAAAATGAAAGCTTCATGTGAACGCAATGATGCACTTGGAAATGTTTTGTTGTTATAATAAATAAAGTAAATAATATTTGCCATGAAAAGATTTTGAAATGAGATAGCAGTGTGAAATTGGCCACAAAGTCCCACAAACATTTGTATATCTCCAGAAGTAAATTTTTCAGTGCCCTAAAACACACTGTGTGCGGACAAAAAGGCCATATATAAATGCCTGCGTTCATGTAGATTTGGTCATATGCTTTATCTTTTTTGTATGCAATTCTAATCCCAGTTCTCCTGTCTCATTTCAGGATGCGGTCCGAAATTCAGTGTGCCACACGGCCACCGTCATAGCCAACTCTTTCATGCACACTGGCACCACAAGTGACCAGTTCCTCAGGTAAGTATTGTATTAATGGGGAAAAACGTTACAAAGAGAAATATATTCACAATTAGTCATGTTTCCAGCTAATATTATTTTTTTCTCTTTTTTCTTTTTTTTTTTTTTTTTTTTAACAGAGAAAACCTTGAATGGCTTGCAAGAGCCACCAACTGGGCAAAATTCACAGCAACGGCCAGCCTTGGTGTCATTCACAAGGTCTGTCATTGTGACAGTAATCACAGTGTCATATTTAGTATCGGTAAAAAAAACTAATTGAAGTCTATAGTGGTGCTTAGGGATGTCCCTATCTGATCACGTGATCGAAAATCAGGGGTCGATAGTGTGATTTTCAGCTGATCAAGATGGGGTGAAAAAGATTTTTTTTTTTCTTTTTTTTTCTTTTTTTACATTTTAAAGGTTACAAAGTGGCAAAATAATCCAGAGCGACAAAGATATTGCCAAAAGGAATCATTATAGCTTCGTTTTTCACTCTTGTTATATTGCAGGCATTTGTTCATGTTATTTTTTTCCCCTCATTAATGTACACTCAGCATCCCATATTGACAGAAAGAAAACTGAATTGTTGAAATTTTTGCAGATTTATTAAAAAAGAAAAACTGAAATATCACACAGCCATAAGTATGCAGACCCTTTGCTGTAACACTCATATTTAACTCGGGTGCTGTCCATTTCTTCTGATCGTCCTTGAGATGGTTCTACACCTTTTATTGGAGTCCAGCTGTGTTTGATTATGCTGATTGGACTTAATTAGGAAAGCCACACACCTGTCTATGTAAGACCTTACAGCTTACAGTGCATGGCAGAGCAAATGAGAATCATGAGGTCAAAGGAACTGCCTGAAGAGCTCAGAGACAGACTTGTGGCAAGGCACAGATTCGGCCAAGTACAGGGATATCCTGGACGAAAACCTTCTCCAGAATGCGCAGGACCTCAGACTGGCCCGAACGTTCACCTTCCATCAAGACAATGACCTTAAGCACACAGATAAAATACCGAAGGAGTGTCTTCAGAACAACTCTGACTGTTCTTTAATGGCCCAGCCAGAGCCCTGACTTAAACCCAATTGAGCATTTCTGGAGAGACCTGAAAATGGCTGTCCACCAACGTTCACATCCAACCTGACAGAACTGGAGAGGATCTGCAAGGAGGAATGGCAGAGGATCCCCAAATCCAGGTGTGAAAAACTTGTTGCATCATTCCCAAAAAGACTTGTGACTGTATTAGCTCAAAAGTGTGGTTCTACTAAATATAGATCAAAGGGTCTGAATACTTATGGCGGTGTGATATTTCAGTTTTTCTTTTTTAATAAATCTGCAAAATATTCAACAATTCCATTTTTTCTGTCGATACGTGGTGCTGTGTGTACGTTGAGGGGAAAAAATTAACTTAAATGATTTTAGCAAATGGCTGCAATATAACAAAGAGTGAAAAATTGAAGGGGGTGTGAATATTTTCCTTATCCACTGTATATTACATAATGTACCTTTTCGGGGGAATTTTAGTACCAGTAAAGAGTACCTGTAACATGGAATGTGTGTGCGTGCGTGTGCGCGCGCACACAGTCTTGTGCTGAGTCTATTGCCCCTCTAAAACCACAGCGCATAGAAGGAGCGACGTCTTTGTCCCCTAAACTTGTACAGGCTTTCAGATAACAAAACATTTTGCTGACACGCCACTCAGAGCGAGCCGAAAGATACTCCGAAATAAGTGCAAAGCCTGATATGTATAAAGCTGCTTCGCTGAACTGCATCGTCAAAGAGTTGAGGGCACAACAGACAGGTAAACAATTTTGACGCATTCAAACGATTTAACTTCAAATAGAAGTTTAAAAAGTGTGAATTATTTTATGACAAGAAAGCTTTTTGCGCACTAGTTGCACTTAACGAGGTCATAAATCAATAGTGTCGTTTGTAGAAGAAGCAACTACATAGCTGCATGATGATGTAAATGTATTGTTTACTATGCTCTCAAACAGAGCAACCACCCATACCATGTTAAAAGTTATATGGGCCATTCCACCAAATTCGTGCTATTTGCGTCTCCAGGAAATAAAATGTATGAATGCACCATATAATTACATGAAAATATTCTTAAAACTCCTGCACATTAATCTGTAATTTGATTAGTGTTAACATTCTATTAGTATAAATGTCATGTGGCTATAGTTTATGTATTTGTTATGTTAGAAACTCCATCCATCCATCCATTTTCTGAGCCGCTTCTCCTCACTAGGGTCGCGGGCGTGCTGGAGCCTATCCCAGCTGTCATCGGGCAGGAGGCGGGGTACACCCTGAACTGGTTGCCAACCAATCGCAGGGCACATAGAAACAAACAACCATTCGCACTCACAGTCATGCCTACGGCAATTTAGAGTCTCCAATTAATGCATGTTTTTGGGATGTGGGAGGAAACCGGAGTGCCCGGAGAAAACCCACGCAGGCACGGGGAGAACATGCAAACTCCACACAGGCGGGGACGGGGATTGAACCCCGCACCTCAGAACTGTGAGGCTGACGGTCTAACCAGTCAGCCACCGTGCCGCCTGTTAGAAACTCATTCCTGTTTTTTGTTCTTTATTACAATTAAGTTACCTGCGTTGTACAGAGTAGTTCAATTTGTACTGTATCATAAAATTTATATGTATGTATATTAATTTGAGAAGATTCGGATGTGCACTTATTATTATTATTTTTTTTTTTAATGCATTGTCGAAGTATCAGGTCGGCACTCGTTATAGGCAGATCCTGAAAATCAAAGACTCGGGTGCAAAAAAAAAAATGTGATCGGGACATCCCAAGTGGTGCTTTTTGTTAAATTCTTGTTATCATTTCTTCCATAGGGGCATGAAAAAGAGGCCCTTCAGTTAATGGCCACATACCTGCCAAAGGACACCTCCCCTGGCTCTGCATACCAGGAGGGAGGAGGACTGTATGCCCTGGGTCTCATCCATGCCAATCATGGCGGAGATATTATTGACTACCTGCTCAGTCAACTAAAAAATGCCAGCAATGATGTAAGTTGGCGTCTAAACCCTTGAACATTCAAATCCTGATATGTAACTCATGCTTGAGGTGACCTTATTGTGCTTCCTTCCTGACGTTGTGCTTCATCTGCCGTTTGAGCAGATTGTTCGTCATGGGGGAGCTCTCGGTCTCGGTCTGGCTGCACTTGGAACCGCTAGACAGGATGTGTATGACCTCCTCAAATCCAATCTCTATCAGGATGATGCTGTCACTGGTATGTGGAACCAACTCGAGTTTCATGTTTTGAAAAAAAAACACTGTGACAAGCTTCAGGCCTCAATTGTTTGTCTTTCCTCTGTGACAAGCTTCAGGCCTCAATTGCTTGTCTTTCCTATTGTGATCAAAGGACACACAATTAGGTCACACACTTTTATTATATACTGTATTCAAAACAGTCTTAAAATTATTCAGTGTGAGGTCATGCATAGGGTGTGATTTACTGTAAGGTCCTACCCCAAAATACATGCCAGCCAAGAGTTATTTTATCATTTATGTCCTTCCAGGTGAGGCTGCTGGCCTGGCCCTGGGTCTCGTCATGTTGGGCTCCAAGTCAGCTCAGGCCATTGAGGACATGGTGGGGTACGCGCAGGAGACCCAGCATGAGAAAATCTTGCGTGGCCTGGCAGTGGGAATCGCTCTGGTCATGTATGGACGCATGGAGGAGGCCGATGCCCTCATTGAGAGTCTCTGCAGAGACAAGGTAAAGCTCACACGGGGGTACTTGTTGAAACATTGTAAGAGCATCAAATTACAGCTGCAAATTCAGACTACCATTCTGAGAGCACTGCTTTCCCTTTCTAAATTTTAGGACCCCATCCTGCGGAGGTCCGGTATGTACACCGTAGGCATGGCCTACTGTGGCTCTGGGAACAACAAGGCCATCCGACGCCTGCTACACGTTGCTGTAAGTGTTTATTGTTTGGTCCACTTCACAAACCTTTACTAACTACGCAGACTGACGCAAATGCCAGAGACATAGAAGTGTCTGACCTTATAATATAAATGACTGATTATTGATTGGATTACATTTTGTAACACTTGATTTTTACATTGCAACAATTGCAAGATTAGTTGCAGCTTTCAGCTTGTCCCATCAGGGGTCGAGTGTAGTTTCAAATAAATGCAGCGCATTATGGTATGTATGAGGACGTTGTCCTCTAGATGGCGCTGTCTACATTACTAGTATCAATAGAAAGAGGCGTATCATATTAGCCTTGAAGGAAGTGCCTACACGAGGATTATTTGCAGGGTTTGAAGAGCTGCTGTATTTGCGTTACTGAAATGACCTCTTCCTTTATCTTAAGGTGAGTGATGTAAACGATGACGTCAGGAGGGCAGCTGTTGAGTCCATTGGGTTCATCTTGTTCAGGTATGGACCAGAAGAAATTAATCTGTAACATCTTTACAATTCAATCCCACCCACCAGTGCCCCCTCTGTTTGGATTTCATTGGTCATGTCTTTTATTTATTGCACATTTTTGTCATTGATATTTATAGAGATTCTTTTGCTATTATGTTGATGAAATCACTGAATACATGAAAGAATGGAATATAAACCCAGTAAGGCTCTGAGATCTACAGCCTCAGGTCTGATAGTGGAGGACACTGGAGTTCAAAGCAAACATGGCATTTCCACTTTTAAATGGTCTTTCTTGCACTGTATGCTGTTTTTATTGTATTTTTATTTTTCTCTTTGTTTTAAATGTTTATAAGATATTTTCTTTAACACTTTTAATCATGTAAAGCACATTGAGTTTCCTTGTGTATGAAATGTGCTTTTCTTTGCTTTGCCTTAAGACAATGTATATCAGTGATGGTTAGTTTGTGCAAGTCATGTAAACATGGCATGTAGCATTTCAATATAGCCATTTTTCTAAACCGGAAAAGACCGAGCTGCAAAGACCCAATTGGGCCTTCTGTCCCACAGGTCTTCTTGGGCCGTGTTGTGCAAAGAATTTATTAGCATTAAGTATAAACTCTGGACATCACCAGTCAAAGAAAATAAATGTTTCTGAGAGAAGCCACACTTCAGTTCAGCAACATATTTTATTCAGCATGTTTAGGTTCTTATTGATGTTTTTCCTTATTTAGAATCATTTTATACAGAAACCATTTGAGCATGTCACTAGCCTACATTTCAGGCACAGGCAGTAAAAAAAATTAAATAAAATCCTAATTTCTAGAGATGTATGTTGGAAAAGGTGAATCTACATGTGGTCTGAGATGGTTTTATCACACATTTATAGCCCAAGTTAAGTGCATTTTCTGTACAGTTGGGAGAATGTAAACAGAAGGATGATAGGTCCAATAATGACAATTTACAATCCCTCATTAAGAATTTAATGGTGTCTTTTTATCTCAAGTGCTTCTTGACGTAATTTTAAATTCAGTGGAACCTCGATTGAACGGACTGATAGAGGTAGGGTGTCATCCGATATAGCCGATTGTCCGTTACAATAAAGGACTTTTTTTGAGGCCGTAAGCACCCATATTACTGTACAGTACAAAATTATTGTTTTGTAGTCTTTTTTCGTGGCCAAACTCTCTCAGTACAGTACAAAGTTATTGTAACTAAATATAAAATAAGCTTGAGAATGTTTGAAAGTTTCACATTTTATCCAAACTTACCACACCGGTGTGGTTTGTTATGGTGAAATTGTTGACGTACAGTGCCTCATCATCGACGAGGCGCTTTCATGAGCCGCGAGGAATTAGTGCGCTTCCTAGTTCCAAATATGTTGCCAAAGATGAACGGCTTGACAAAAGAAAACTGTTCCTGTGCCAAAAGTAGCATGTTCCAGACTCCAAAGACTTGTTTGGTATTCCTGAGAGCCATGTCGCGCTCTCTCTGCCAGCAGTTTATGTATAGTAGACAACAGATAGAACCATCATCATATTGCCGCCACGTCAATGCCCCACATTCAACATGGCCACCACGTAGGCACGGAGGGCACATCTTTTGGAATTAGATCTAGTCATATTGTATACCTGTGACCCGGAAAAACCTCAGCCCCATTCTCTGCCTGCATTGTGCCACAGTGCCAGTAAACAACAGCGGCCAATTCTGGAACTGACAGATTTTGTCAAGGGCATTTTAAGTGACAAATGGAAACTATTTTTGGACATGTTCGGTCTCTGCGGTCCGTTTTATCCGATAGCTGTTAAATCGGGGTCTGTTTTATTGAGGTTCCACTGTACTTGACATTGTTAATTTGGTCTTGTCGCGTAGTAAGTGGTCTGTTTAATAAGACAAAATGCTGACTTTTACAATAAATAGCTGTTTGTTTTTCTTTAACAATGATCAGAAACCGTATCCTATTTTCCAAAATGGGAGACTGATGTGAACAAATTTTGGCCTTGGCATCAGATGGCTTAATGCTTTATTTAGCGTTTTTTCTTTTTCGTGTAACATTGTACAATTGTGAGGTCAACTCCAGTAGATTGGTCTAGTTTAAAAAGGGAAGTACATCACAAAGGGGTAGTCAAGCACAATCCAATCAGTCCAGCTTTTGAAATTGGTGCTGATGCTTTCATGTTGATTGGATTGTTCTAGCTTCATACACGGCTTACATGTTCTTCCTGCTTGGCGTCGTAGTTGTCAGCAAAGCGCATTGTATCTAACGCAACACCGCTAGATGACTGGGCAGGTGGTTGGCATCTCAGTGGACTTTGGTAGCTCACTACCCCAATGCCATTCCTCATACCCCTCTTCATGAAGAGTTTGGAGTTTTCGGCCATCGAAGATCTGAATGAAATTCTTGTACGAGTCCGATCTGTGTTTGATGCCTTTGGATTTCTGTCCAGCTGATGACTTGTGCAGGTCTTATAATTACAAGTAATATAGCGTGTGAATGCCTCCCTGAACGTCTTGTTGAAGAGCGTGTAAACCAGCGGGTTAATCCCAGATGACACGTAGCCCACCCACACAAAGATCTCCATCAGTCGAGCGATGATGTTGACATCACAGCTGGTACATACCACAGAGGTGACATTAGTGATGAAGAAGGGGCACCACATGACCACAAAAAGGAGGAAGACTATGCCTAGCACCTTTGAGGCACGCTGCTCGTTGGTTAGAGTCTGCATTGACCTCTTCCCCATGGTGGACATTCTGCGAAAGGGAATTTCATTAACACGAGGAGGGTTTTCTGTGCCTACAATGGGGTTTTCTTGCATCCTTGGAAATCTTCTGTCCAACACATGAAACTGGTCAACTTGATTAGCAGTCCCAGGATGTTCCCTTTGGAATACTGTGGACACTGCCACATAGCTGAAGCGCTGAATCACCTTTGACCTGAGTAAATAAACCTTTTTGCGCAGCACGTGGACAGTAAGAAGGTAGATCACCATCATTATGATCAATGGAACAAAGAATGCTGCCATGGACCCAAACATGATGAATTCCCGGAAGGTGTCCGTTTTAAGCAAGCATGTGTGGTTACTGTTGAAGGTGATGTTGTTTCTGGGTTGGTAGTTCTGGAGCCCCTTGATTGGAATAGGGATTGCTATACCTGGAGAAGAATAAGAAGTAATATTTATTAGTGTTAGCTGGAACCCTAGCCAAATTACTTTAGGGTTTCAGTAAAAAAAAAAATCAAATTTTTTTGTTTTACATGAAATAGTAAAATGTGAAATTAGTCTGTTCTTTCAGATGCATGCACCAGTCGTAGTGGCCAAAGAGACTATTAAACTGGCATTATTGACCCGATATAAGAAATCTTTGGAAACATCTTTGATGTCTGATTTTATTTATTTTACGTTGGTTTTTCCTATCCCGGTATACCTCACCTACACAGTGTGCCTCCCACTGCTGCAGAGAATGTAACTGTTTATATTGTATCTGCTTTTATTCCATCCGGCTTGGGTTTATGAGCCTATAAACCAGGTCTGCCGTGGCTCTTGTGTCAAGAAATGTATTTCAAAGCTATGCCAGTGTTTGAAATTCTCATTTAAAGAAATTGCTACAGAGATGAGTGAAATACATGGGAAAGTGAAAGAAGATGTGAAGTGATATGCTTACAAATGGATATAAGCCACACCAGTGCTATCTTGACCATGGCATTGGCTCTGGATTTGTACTGGCTGTGCTGTATGGGTTTCTTGATGGCAATGTAGCGATCCAGTGAGATGGCGCACAGGTGCATGATGGATGCAGTTGAAAACAGCACATCCAGAAAGAGCCAAATAGGGCAGATGAAGTCTGGAAGGGGCCACCCAGAATCTATAGAAATAATAGAGAATATCAAGTCACAATTGACATTTTCCCCATACAGTAGTTGTTTTTAAAGCATATTTTTGGTTTGAAAAGGTGGTCTGGTCTTGCAGTGGGAGACGTATCACCCAGCACATGATTAGAAGTGGCACTCAATAAGAAGATCTGTGTTTGTTTATATGTGAGGTATGACTGTGCTGGAAAGAGGAGCGTTCATAGGCTGTTGAAGGAGCTAAAAGCCCTTCATCTAGAGGTCCTAGGGACTTACAGTAATGTTTATTTTCACTCCCAGGCATTCGTTTGGCACTTAGACTTTTATTCCCTCACCCTTTTAGTTTTAAGAGGGACTCTTGGATTATTTTCATGGTGGTTTTGATTTCGGTCTCCTTTTCAATAAAAACCTTATTTAAATACAACATTTGTTCTTAAAGTTGCCCGTCTACGCGAGTCAAGACTAATGACCAAACCTAATGAATTCAGAATGATTTTGTTTTAATAAGCCAATATATTGAGCACAATTCAGGCACAAAGCTAATTTGTTCATATCCTTCAGAGTATCTGTTCATCCAGTTTATATTTTATCTTTGAACTTTCCTAGTGAGATTGATAAAATACATTGTACTACAAGTGAATAAATCTCCAGGAACTTGGTCAGTCTTGAAAGTGGAGTCTAAAATCTTATATATAAATATGTAACTGAATCTTGGCTTTTTTAAATTTATTATTTATTTATTTATTTATTTATTTTGTTAAACACAAGTACAACTGTATTTACTAAAATGACAGATTTAGCATTCCGAGAGTTTAACTATCGGTGGTATATATTTTTAAGAAATTGTAGTGTATATGTACATATTTTAACACCTTTAACTTTAGTCTGACGCATGATACTCAAAGTACCGATATTTGTCTGACGATTACAGCAAAAATCTACATTAAATTCAAGAGGAGGAGTTGCCAGCAAAGCCATTGTTTTAGTTGCATTGAAGGAGCAAAAATATCTTACCCTAAGCAGCTAAATGTATGTGTTGCATGTTTCATTTAATATGCACTTCTGTAATTCAAATTTCTGAACTTTGTCCTGTTGCTGTCTTGCAATTCTTTTGTCAAGTGCTGTTTAGGATTTCATTGGAGGGCCTATTACACGCGGGTTTGTTGTTAACTCTGTTTTTTTAGCTAAGAGTGGACATGCTTAACTTACTGTGGAGAACAGTGACCAGGGCAATTGGCATCACCAGGAGTCCCACCAGTAAATCAGCCACAGCAAGGGACATCAGGAAGTAGTTGGTGGCATTCTGCAGTTTCCTCTCAGTTGACACAGCGAGGATGACCAAGATGTTTCCGCCAATGGTGGGAATGATGACCATAACAATAAGCAGGGCAGCCCACTTCAGCTGAACCCCAGAGGCTTCTGATAGTGAGCCGTTAACCGCCAGTGGAGCCACATCTGACTGGGACATAGTGCTGTAAAGGTTCCAGCGGGTCTTAATGTGGGTCTGGGCTCTGATCTCTGTGGTTTTGCAGGCTCGTTCAGCATTGTCACTGGTAGCCACAGAGAAGGGCAGGTACGTCGGCCAAAAAAGCTCAGGGGCAGTTCACCGGATGCCACATCCCCTCGGACAATATATTGTCATTAAAAAAAATCTGACAACCTCTTGATGATTGTGGAAAAGCCCCCGTATTGTTAATCCATACAGGTGAAGTATTTCCACAGGGAGACACCAGCTGGAGTCCTCATGTTCCCTCGTTTTCCCTGGCAGATTATACTAGCCACTCTTCCCACCTGAAAGGGCAAATAGATACATCAGGGTAACAGGAATATAATATCTTATTCTGCTCAATAATTATGACAGTGGGATATGGTTGTAAAAAGGGCGACGATGGCTTGCATGATTTTTCTTTTCTTCCAATACCAAATACTAACTGTGTGCCTGAAACATCTCTCTGAAAATGTTAGTAAGCATTCAAAATGTAAAAACATGTTCTATTTACTTAATTTAATTATTTAACACATCCAGTAAATAGGGATCGATCCTCAAACGAAACACCCATTAACACACAGAGAAGAGTAAATACTTTATAATTTTGCAAAGGTTTCTTACCTCTCCTGAATGAGTTGGAAGGTGTCCTTCCAAAAAGACTTGGAACAGAGCAACGTTATATTTGTAGCCCTCCCAAGTGAGAACATGAGACCATTCTCTCCATGTCCATGATGGGAGATTGGTTTTGTGTCCAAAATGTCTGGCTATGCATCACCTTCCATGATCACAGCTTTAGAACTTTCAGGTGTTGTGGCTTCTGCCTTCCTCTTTCCTTCTCTCTCTCTCCAGCCTCTAAAGAGCTTGTAATCGCTCCTTGTTTCTCCCCCTCTCTCTCCCGCTTTTCCCCTCCCTCCCCTCAGTCTTGGTGAGTCACACTGTGCATAACATGAATGTCTTCATGGTGGCCACGTGCCAGTGGTTCCTGGGATTGTTTTCTTCAACCAGTTGTCCCAATGTTTAGATTTGTCATTTTCTCTTCTCTCCTCCATTAAAAGTTACACAAACACTAGCAATGTATGGGGTGAAGTATTAATGGATTGTACATTTTTACCTCTATTTTACACGTTGAAAATCAATTTTCCCACATTTTATTTTGTTTGAAGCCACAAAAGTCTCTTCAGTCTTAGTCAAATTTTAAAAGCAGATGTGTGGTATTAAAATATGTAAAGTTAACATTCCTTGGACTTTACAGGAACCAGATGGTGAATGATTCTTTTCCGCACACGAAATGTTACCAGTAAACCTGTACGTGTTCACGTATATGTCCTTATAAAGGGTAGTCTACACTCCATCCACTTTAGCAAAAATATTTTTGTTATACATCAAGGTGGCCAGTACACATAAGTATATGTTACAGAGCTTGCCTGTAAAAGTCAACCTATATCGTGTCTTGTTTACTATAACACTGTCCAGGTGTGTTCATTCTGTATATGGGTGATTACATGTCACAGTCAGGAAGCATGTACAAAGATCTTATCTCAGACACAAATGCATCGATAATCCATTTTCCTGCCACTTTCATTTACTTTATGACGTTCCTTCCAAAGGCCTGGGATATGTAGACAGAAGGGGCGATTAAACCGCAACTGTATCAGCTCCTGCCACTCCTCATGATACATTTGAGACATGCACAACATGATTTAGTACTTAATTAAACAGTCCAATGATACATTCAGAGGACATCACAGGTGGTATTGTAGGACGTCATCTGACCACCAGAATAGAATACTTGAGCTCTCGAAATGAAATCAAAAGCCCATCTACATCTGTCATTGAGCGCCATGTGACTCAAGTTTGATCCTCTTGTGTGTTTGAGCTGATCTCTTGAGTCCAGAACGTAGAATTCCTAGCATGTACAGAAAACCTATTTTATGTTAATACAGGTTTTGACACTGCGCTCCTTCATGATCAATTAATTATCTACCTAAACAGTCTTCGGTTTCTCCTTTTGCTTTACACAACATAAAGGCAGGCAGTCCTGTTAAACATGTTCAACATCTTGGAACAATTGAAAACATTCATTGTAGAGCTATCATTTTAATTCTTATGTATAAGTAACAGTATTTGTGAAACATGTTCAACATCTTGGAACAATTGAAAACATTCATTGTAGAGCTATCATTTTAGTTCTTATGTATAAGTAACAGTATTTGCAAATCACATCTCATTGTGTTTCTCTTAACATCAAACACAGTATTTAATTTTTTTCTTGTCATGGTTGTGTACAGAAACAAATTCCTTCTTTTTGAAAGATGGCCCGAAACAGACGTTCCCTAACACAGCTAAATCTACAGTCTGACTGTGGTGGTTTGAGTTTGTGACTCATTTGTTCAATGCCTAAACCACATTCTTTGAAAAAAATTGTGTTGGCAGACTTTCCATGCACCGTCCATTGCACACTACAAAGCATTCAACACACAGTGGGAGGAAAAAGTATGTGAACCCTTTGGAATTTCTTAAATCCCTGCATAAATTGGTCATGAAATGTAGTCTGGTCTTCATCGAAATCACAAGACTAAAAAAAAACAAAAAAACAGTCTGCTTAAACTAATACCATACAAACAATTGTTTTCATATTTGTATTGTAAATAACATACGGACATTCACAGGACAGGGAGGGGAAAAAAATGTGTGAACCTTTGGTTTTAATAACTGGTTGCACTCCTTTGGCAGCAATAACCTCAACCAAACAGTTCCTGTAGTTGCAGATCAGACATGCACAATGATCTAGATTAACATCGGACTTTTCCTCTTTACATAACTGTTGCAGTTCAGCAAGATTCCAGTGATTTCAGGTGTGAATAGCTTTCTTGAGGTCATACCACAGCATCTCAATGAAGTTGCGGTCAGGACTTTACCTGGGCAACTCCAGAACATGTACCGTAATTTCTTCTTCTGAAGCCATTCTGTTGTTGATTTGCTTCTGTGTTTTGGATCGTTGTCCAGTTTCAAAAGGCATCCTTTTTTGAGCTTCAACTCTTGGACAGATGTCCTCAAGTTCTTCTGCAAAATATCTTGATAAACTTGTGAATTCATTTTCCATAGATGATAGCAAGCTGTCCAGGCCCAAAGGAAGCAAATCACGCCCATACCATGATGCTCCCTCCACCATGCGTCACAGTTGGGATAAGGTTTTGATTTTGGTGTTTGGGTTTCAGATCAAAAGATGACTATGAGACAAAAGTTCAGAATTCCGGCTTTTATTTTATCTAGATGTGTTAAACAACTCAGGACAGAGCACCTTTTGTTTGAAACCACCCACTTTTCAAGTGAATGGGTGTGGACTGTATGGTAGATTTGTTGTCAGAGATATTTGCATGTGAGTTCTGTAAGTCTTCAGCTGACAGCTAGGTTCTTTTGTACCTCATTGAGCATTCTGCGCTGTGCTCTTGCAGTCATCAGGACGGCCACTCCTTGAAAGAGAAGCAACAGTGCTGAACTTTGTCCATTTTAAACAGTTTGTCTAACCCAAGACTGATGAACATAAAAGCTAGAGCTAGATCCATTCCACACATCCACCATCCACACACAGATGTAATTTGTGAATATTACTCCGCCGCGGACTAATATGGGAGCGCATTGGCCTGAGGTTCCGCCTGTCACAGGAGTTGACGAGACCAGAAAAAACTCTTACGCCGCTTCTGCTATTAAGAAGTAACGGTACTTTTACTCTGTTACAATTATCTAAATGTCACTTGCTACTTTTATCAATTATTTCTTATTTATCAACTATTTCATGCGCGAGACTATGACTTCGACTTCTGCATTGGGCACTGTTTGCGCCAATCCAGTTTAAGCCTAGTTCACCAATCAAAGGACACAAGAAAGTCACATGACCTCACACGTCTTTTATTGGGTTTTCCGGGCATATGTATTAACACTAGATAAACCAGCCCGGCTCATTGTCATGCCTATGTGGCGGCCCTGTTGGGAAGGTCGTCGTTATCATGAAGACAACGGCGCGCTACCCTTGTTTACATTTAGACGAACAAAAACAACAGCTTTCACGTATTGTAGTATTTGTCTGTCACTGTCTCCCCAAATGTGGGTATTTCAGCTCACTTATAACTTTAGAAAACATTGTGCAGTATATTGCAGATGTTGTGACACACACACACTACAACATCAGAATTTGCACATTCACATTTTATTTTGTAATTTTTTGTTATTGATGTTCATGCTGCGGAAAAAAAAAATCTGAGTTACTCAGTACTTGAGTAATTATTTTACTGTGTACTTTTTACTCTTAAGTAATTTTTTGGAGGACTACTTTTCACTTTTACTTGAGTCACATTATTGTCAAGGAAAAGTACTCTTACTTGAGTACAATATTTGGCTACTCTACCTCCCTCTGGAGCGGACATCCTCTATTGTTACTCTTATGATTAAGCAACATTTTTGCTCATCAGATCAGCCCATGTCGTATTTGTTTCGCTGGTCTTTGAAGAAGAAGAATCACCTTTATTGTCATGAACACATTTTTTTCTCTGCATTTTACCCATCACAGTGAACACACACACTTTTTAATGGAACACACTGGAGCAGGGGGCAGCTGAAGTGTCCGGGGAGCAAACCTAATTGAGAATGCACTCATTCTAGCGTCTGTAAACGGTTTTCTCATGAAGGTTGATTTTCATTCAAGAGTGTCATGTTTTGTTAGGGACCTCCAGGAAAACCCCATCTGAACACACTATATACGAGCTTTAATTTGTCGACGGATAAACGCTGTATTTGGCAACCGATTCTGTGTGGCCATGGCCGCCATTCATGGCAGGCACGTAGTAGCTGCTTGAGTACACGAGGTGCGTTCAGGGACACTGCATAAATGGGAGTGACTATGTTTTTTGGTGGTTCTTTTGTAATACAGTGCATAATTATCAACATTGATTAGGACTACTATGAAAATTATTTGTATCAGAATTCTTTAGTTAAAACTGTACGATCACACTGTCATCATATGGAATTTATTTTAATTAAAATTAAATTTATTTTGCTTTGTAATATAAGAATAAATAAAATATTTTGTTTAATAAAGTGAGCCAGAGTTGCAAATGCAAAGTTATCAATGTCCTTTCACCATCGTTCATGTCATACTGTGTTGCATGTTTTTGTTTGCACATCACTGCCAGCCCTCCCAGTTAACACGGATATTTGACTTCTAAAGCCGTCAATGGCGGTGAATGTGTTAAGGATCAAAATTTTCCTCATGTTTTTTAGTTTTTAGGGTGAAAACTGCAGCTGGCTATTAGTGTGGACTGAATGGGTGGCAACAATGGAAAAATGAAATGCCAGTATTTCAAGGGGAATAGCCCGCGAGCAACAGGAAGGGAAAAACAAAAAAGATCTGTGAACTCGTTAATTCTTGAATGAACTTTGTTCAAAATTTAGAATTATTAAATATGTACTGAACTAGCTATTTTTTGGAACAGTAAACTCAACTTTGAACTAGTTCGCGTCGAAAATTAACTTTCCCGACACTGTCATGTGTTTCCACTGTGAGGTGTATAAGTGATTGCTAAGTTGGCTTGTAAAATGCATTATACTGGTGTGACACAGTGTTAATGTGTTTAGACTGTAATTACTACCAATGCGTCATACCGCACCAATTTGTTTGGTACCCAAACAAATGGGTGTTGAAAAGTTCATTTAGATACCATTTACAACTTTAAAACCGAAAAATCACCTCCAAACTGAACACAGGTGACCTGCTTGATGGAAATGGAAACATACAAGTTGTTTTTATTTATTTGTTTTTTATTTTTTTTCTTCTCTTTTCAGAACTCCTGAGCAGTGTCCCAGTGTGGTGTCCCTTTTGTCAGAGAGCTACAACCCTCACGTTCGCTGTGGTGCTGCCATGGCTTTGGGCATCTGCTGTGCTGGAACAGGGAACAAGGTAAGCTACCTTGTTGAAGTGAAATAGAGTAGATTTTTCACGTTAACAATCTAGGTTAAATTCACTTTTGAGGCAAATGAACTGTATCAAACTGAAAAATTGATATAACAACCTCACCTGACACTTATTAAACTTAGAATAACATAGACAATGTTGAACAAGTTGACCACAACTGTTGTCAAAGTACTGAACCGCAAATCCTCAAGGCTCAGGAGGTCATTTGTCCTGACATACGACATTTCGATGTTATGAACAGTGTGCAATAAACTAGTTTGGACGGCGCAAAATGTGATGCTCAGCTACCACCGTACTTAATGGGTTTTATTTTATTAATATGTATGGCCTAGAAGTGTTTAGTAAGTGAAGTAAGTAAAGAAGTGACTTTATTTACATGCCAATAAGAACTTGGTGAGAAAAAAAAAATATTCCAATACTAAGACGCATACAAAATCAAAACATGGGGCATGTACACAAACCTGGTTATCAACCAACCAATCTAAGTGATGCCTCAAGTAGTTTTCATTTCAAAAGCACCAGTTAGAAAAGGGTGTGTGTGTGTGTGTGCGCGCGCGCGTGTGGGTGCGTGTGTGTGTGGGTGTGTGTGTACACTGCTGCCCACGCTCATTAGGCCCTTTATTAGGAGACTGATGGTGTTGTGGCGAGAGAAGTAGGTCACCTGTATAAAGGAATCAATTATTTTGTGGACGACTGGTTAGTACATGTGCCTCACAATTCTGAGGACCCGGGTTCAAATCTGGCCACCCCTGTGTGGAGTTTGCATGTTCTTCCCGTGCCTGCGTGGGTTTCGGTTTCCTCCCACATTCCAGAAACATGCATGGTAGGTTAATTGACGACTAAATTGTCCGTAGGTGTGAATGTGAGTGTGAATGGTTGTTTGTTTATATGTGCCCTGCGATTGGCTGGCGACCAGTTCAGGAGGTACCCCGCCTCTCGGCGAAAGTCAGCTGGGATAGGCTCCACCACGCCCGCGACCCTAGTGAGGATAAGCGGTACAGAAAATGAATGAATGATTTTGTTGTAATTTATACAACTTGTTCTTTGGAAATTATTATAGCAACATTGTACCTTTGTGTGTGTAAAAAATGGAGGGTTCTTGTTGGTTGAAATGTAGAGCAGGACTTTATTATTACATTCTTGTTTTATAGATATGTATACTATTCCATATTAATTAACATCTAGCAGAACCCCTTTCCTCAAGTTAAACTTATTATCTAAAAAACAGTGGGGAGCATGATGTGGTCAACTGGTGTTGTCTTTACCTCTAACTTATCATCACATGACTCAAGAGACATGTTATAACCCTTAATGCTCAATGAGCAACAGAGTGAGAACTAGAAAAATCATCTCTCTGTCATAATAGGAGCAAATTGTGGAAGGCGGTCCTTGTTTTAACACTAACACAGTTGTCCTGGGCAACCAGATATGGATGCCACTAATCTCATTAATTAGTATGGTCTTGTTTCCTCTGTTAATAATCGTTTTCCGTAACACATGTTCCTCTTGTTGTGACAATGTTGCAGTGTTACAAATAGCACATTTGAAATGTTCATAAATTGCATCTGGGTTTGTTTTTTTTAACCCAAGAGAACTTCAGTCAAAGCTTATAAAATCTCTTGATTTGAGCATGATGCAGTTTTTCATCGCAGTGGTTGTTTCTGCAGGAGGCCATTAATCTGTTGGAGCCCATGACCAATGACCCAGTGAACTACGTGAGACAGGGTGCTCTCATTGCCTCTGCACTCATCATGATCCAGCAAACAGAAGTCACCTGCCCCAAGGTTTGTCCACTGTTTGGTTTAACGAACATCCTAAACTACAACTCATGTTAGAGAAAAAAAAATAATTCAATTCAATCAACAATAGCAACAGCCTTTGTATTTTGTATGAAAGGATAGCAAAGAGAGAAAATTGAAAGCTCAAGGCATCATCTTTTTGAAGATTAAGGGAAAGAAATGGCCAGGTCATGGCCAGAGATTGTTGGGAACACGCTATATTTACTCAAGTAACATTTTGGATAAATTTTACTTCTCAGAGTAGTTTTAGTGAAGCATACTTTTTACTTGTACTCGAGTATTTATGTGAAGAAGAAATGGTACTTTGACTTCATTACAATAATCTACATGCCGCTTGCTACTTTCATTTCTCAATAATTGTGACTTTCTTTTTCGACTTCCGCACCAGGTGCCATTGCTTCAATACACCGTGTAATCACGGTGTAACCACGCTGATTTTTGACTCAAGTTCACCAATCAGACAACACAAGAAAGTCACGTCTGTACACAAAGGCTTCTATTGGGCTTTTGCAGGCCTCGTGACATGTGAAAAAAATGCCGTCCAGGCATTGAACTCCATGCCTTAGGCTTTACTGGCACACAGGGGTAGAAATAGCACACATCACATCTCGATACAGACAGTACTGTTTGAAATGAATTTAGGGGTTTGCATGAATGACCGTTCATCCAAAGAATTCCGTACCGGATCGGTCGTGGCCCGGGTTAACAACGTCCGCCACCGGCGCCGTCAACCTGCAGGGCGCCGTTGGAAATTCAGCTACTGTGGGTCAAAGTCGAAGAAGAGGTGGAAAGCGGGTTCTTAGGCAGAAAGAGAAGAGGAAAGCACAGAGCCTAGAACTGAATGTGGGGACTTTGAATGTTGGGACTATGACAGGAAAATCTCGGGAGTTGGTTGACATGATGATTAGGAGAAAGGTTGATATATTGTGTGTCCAGGAGACCAGGAGGAAAGGCAGTAAGGCTAGAAGTTTAGGGGCAGGGTTTAAATAATTTTGAAAAGAAGGTGAAAAGAGTATCAGATTGAGTGATGAGGCTGAAACTTGAAATTGAGGGTGTTATGTATAATGTGATTAGTGGCTATGCCCCACAGGTAGGATGTGACCTAGAGGTGAAAGAGAAATTCTGGAAGGAGCTAGACGAAGTAGTTCTGAGCATCCCAGACAGAGAGAGTCGTGATTGGTGCAGATTGTAATGGACATGTTGGAGAAGGAAATAGGGGTGATGAAGAAGTGATGCGTAAGTACTGCATCCAGGAAAGGAACTTGGAGGGACAGATGGTGGTAGACTTTGCAAAAAGGATGCAAATGTCTGTAATGAACACTTTTTTTCCAGAAGAGGCAGGAACATAGGGTGACCTACAAGAGCGGAGGTAGAAGCGCGCAGGTGGATTACATCTTGTGCAGATGATGTAATCTGAAGGAGGTTACTGACTGTAAGGTTGTAGTAGGGGAGAGTGTGGCTAGACAGCATAGGATGGTGGTGTGTAAAATGACTCTGGTGGTGGGGAGGAAGATTAGGAAGACAAAGGCAGAGCAGAGAACCATGTGGTGGAACCTGAGACAGGACGAGTGTTGTGCAGCTTTTCGGGAAGATGTGAGACAGGCTCTCGGTGGACAGGAGGAGCTTACAGAAGACTTGACCACTGCAGCCAAGGTGATCAGAGAGGCAGGCAGGAGAGTACTTGGTGTATCTTCTGGCAGGAAAGGAGAGAAGGAGACTTGGTGGTGGAACCTCACAGTACAGGAAATCATACAAGGAAAAAGGTTAGCTAAAAAGAAGTGGGATACTGAGAGGACCGCGGAGAGGCGAAAAGAATACATTGAGATGCGACACAGGGCAAAGGTAGAGGTGGCAAAGGCCAAACAAGAGGAATATGATGAAATGTATGGCAGGTTGGACACTAAAGAAGGAGAAAGGGATCTATACAGGCTGGGCAGACAGAGGGATAGAGATGGGAAGGATGTGCAGCAGGTTAGGTTATGAGCCACACAATTAAGTTATGGGAAAGAGTAGTGGAGGCTAGACTCAGGACAGAAGTGAGTATTTGCGAGCAACAGTATGGTTTCATGCCTAGAATGAGTACCACAGATGCATTATTTGCCTTGAGGATGTTGGAAAAGTACAGAGAAGGTCAGAAGGAGCTACATTGTGTCTTTGTAGATCTAGAGAAAGCCTATGACAAGAGTACCCAGAGAGGAACTGTGGTACTGCATGCGGAAGTCTGGAGTGGCAGAGAAGTATGTTTAGAATAATACAGGACATGTACGAGGGCAGCAGAACATCGGTGAGGTGTACTGTAGGTGTGACAGACGAATTTAAGGTGGAGGTGGGACTGCATCAGGGATCAGCCCTGAGCCCCTTCCTGTTTACAGTGGTGATGGATAGGCTGACAGATGAGGTTAGACTGGAATTCCCGTGGACCATGATGTTTGCAGATGACATTGTGATCTGCAGTGAAAGCAGGGAGCAGGTGGAGGAACAGTTAGAAAGATGGAGGCATGCACTGGAAAGCAGAGGAATGAAGATTAGCCAAAGTAAAACAGAATATATGTGCATGAATGAGGGAGGTGGTGGGGGAAGAGTGAGGCTACAGGGAGAAGCGATAGCAAGGGTGGAGGACTTTAAATACTTGGGGTCAACCATCCAGAGCAATGGTGAGTGTGGTCAGGAAGTGAAGAAACGGGTCCAAGCAGGTTGGAACGGGTGGAGGAAGGTGTCAGGTGTGTTATGTGACAGGGTCATCAAAATGCTAATGTTACTCTTACAAGTTCTGCTGAGCATGATAGTTGAACAGCCCTATTGAAGCCACGTTTTCCCAAAATCTCTATAAAGAAATAAAGCACTGTTGTTCAGGCATATGCCTATGATTTGTATATTAATAAACTTCCTTCTTTTTCTGCAGGTGAATCAATTCAGACAGCTTTATGCAAAGGTAATCAATGACAAGCACGATGATGTTATGGCCAAATTCGGTGCCATCCTGGCCCAGGGAATCCTCGATGCAGGTCAGTGTGTACTATATATTATGTTTAATATTTGTAGACACACAGTCTAACCACCCATGTTGAACTCTCCAAAAGTCTGACAATTTTGGAGTTCAAACAAAATTTTCTGGAAAAATGTGCCTCAAAGGTCAAAAACATGGAGCCATCATGTGACTTAAGTTTGTGAAATTGTATTATTAAAGGTGCCATGCAATCCTTGCCCTTTTATCGGGTTTGCAAGATAATTTGGGCTGAAACTGCCCAGGAGGCCCTTTTTCAATCTATTCTAGTTGGTCTTTTTTTGCCTGGTAGTTTATACGGCCGGATTTGTCATTAATATTTGACATGTAATTAAGCTTTGCTCTGACTGGATAGCGAATCTTCTCAATTTAAATACGGTAAACAGCTTCCCTCTCATTGGCTGTTGGTGATATCTTGGCGGCCAAGCGTTCATAGCGATCTCGCGTTTTGATAGAAGGGAACCTTTGAAAATTAGACTGGTACCATGGTCACTTGCAAAACATCCAAGTCCATCCTGAATTACAACAAAAGCATGTGCTATTCATGCCTATCTGTAAAGGCATCCACTAATGCTAGCTGACGAGCAGCCTTAAAACTTCAGCTATCAGCAAATTTACCAAATGCCCTCCTGACCAGTAAAAAGACAGAATACTGTAGCACCTGTATCGGTGTTAGAGTTGTACAAATTCCAACTGTACCTTGAAGGTATCTAAATGTGATTGGATGCGCGAGTGTCTGAATATGATTGGATGACCGGTCAGAGGGGGGCCTGTGCAACTGAGGATGGTGGGGAGAGTGGGTGAGCAAGCAAGCTCTGTTTGGAGCTTCGCGCCGCGAATTGACAACTGAAACTGATGACTTAATTGATCTTTTTTTCTTCTTTTTTTAAATCAATGACATAATCAATTATTTAGCTTCAAAAACTAAGTAGTTTTACTTTTGTTTCAGCAGTTAACTTCTGTTTACACTTATAAAAGGATTGTTAAAAAATTTTGTCCATAAAGGTTTTATGATCCTGAAATTTCTTTTTTCCACTACATTATTTTCTATCGGCACGGTGACCGACTGATTAGCACATCTGCCTCACAGTTCTGGGGTCCGGGGTTCAAATCCCGGCCCCGCCTGTGTGGCGTTTGCATGTTCTCTCCGTGCCTGGGTGGGTTTTCTCCGGGCACTCCGGTTTCCTCCCACGTCCCAAAAACATGCGTGGAAGGTTGATTGAAGACTCTAAATTGTCCTTAGGTGTGAATGTGAGTGCGAATGGTTGTTTGTTTCAATGTGCCCAGCGATTGGCTGGCGACCGGTTCAGGGTGTACCCCGCCTCCCAACCGAAGATAGCTGGGATAGGCTCCAGCAGCCCGCGACCCTAGTGAGGATAAGCGGTAAAGAAAATGGATGGATGCATGATTTCCTATAGAGAAGATTGGAAATCAGCCAGTGCCACAGAACGGCCAGCGTTTGACTTAGGTTTAAAGGAAAGGGCAATGATTATTGGCATGTAAATGCTGTATACCAGATTGTAGACTCCATCTGTTACCCTCCTCTTTAAATGGGGTTTATGACCTTTTCAGTGGAGTTGGCATTGATTCACTGCCCTCAAGGGTATTTAACCTTGTGGCCTTGCAGTGTAGTGGCTCAAACTGGCCCACGATACCCTGTTTTCATCTCTCGGTGGATGTGAAAACTGTAACCGCACTGTAAAACAAGGAGTGTTAAAGTCTGTCTTTGCTTTTGTACGAGCGTCTCTTAATTTGAGTTCCTTCAGGCAACCAAAGTAAGCCTCCACGCTTGACCACCCGTGCGCTGACTCTGGAACAGATCACATTAAGGTTCATTAGCAGCCGGCGTTTAGCGCGGCTCTGCTACATTCTCTGCCATATGGCACATTGATGTCCCACTGGTAATTATGTTTGTCTGATCGTCTCTGGCGTTTGTGTGCCTGCACCGCTGTTTGTGGACTCAAGCACACAAAAATGGTGTGAAAAATGTGTGAGGTCCTTGCTCCACACTCACACTGACACAGAATGCACCAATTTTCTTGTGTATACACAAACCGTTCGATGTGGGCAGCATAAAATACTTTGTGCTAATGCAGAAAGAAGCCACGTTTTTACACGCTGCGGTGTGCACTCTTTAGCATTTTCACATTTATCAACCATATACCAATGTCTCTCAGCCCTCCTGGTTGTTTTTATTTGTTGACAGTGGACAACAGCCAAGTCATAGCTCGAACAAGGCACAGTTAGTGCAGTCATCAGCATGCCATGATGACCTCGCGTGAGAGCATCCAGACAGTCACTTATCGCTGGGATCGTTTTTCACACCGAAGACGATCTCCCCTCTCTTCCTTCAACTTCCAGGGATTACGCATGTTTTTAGGACACTCGCACGGCATTTTGGCACCTGTAATTTAAACAGATCCAAACAGGAATCGCACCCCTCCTCTTTGGGTGTCAGACACACTTAATCGCGCATTTTGTTGTCTACTTGAAACTTTTGAGGCGTCGTAATTGTATTTGATTTGACAGGCGGAGGCGATTAGCTCTCCGTTTCATTATTGCTGTGCCTTATTACCAAGGAAATGTTAGACCTTGTTTCATGTTCCCTCTTTCCATGTCCATTACACTTATACATCTTTATCCTCCCCTTCTTTTGATTTTACAGAATGTCCTTCACGAATAGAAAGAAAACCATTCATTTGCAGTTTCACTCTTAGAAACACAATGTGTTTTGGTGGTTTCCCAGAGACATAAAGGGCGCTGGTTGTTGCAACCTCTAAGGTCCAACATAATCTGCTTCAGGATGCTGGTCCACCTCCCTCTTGTTTGAATTTAGATAATATTTTCCCACAGGAAAATGTAAAAATAAGTTGACCTGTTGTTATTAGTATATTAGCGGTCCCACTGTACTTGGAATAACCTCCTGTCTGGGGAACTCACTGGTCAAGTGTTCTTAACCCATTGTGACATTTTGAAGAGACTCTTAAGAAACGAGTTCTGGCTATGTGACTGATTTTTAGCCAACATTCAAGTCAGTGGATTGGAAGAGTTTAAAGTGGTTCAAATCACTCTACCAGGGGTAATTTAGTTGATTGACCTCAGATAAGAATGGGTTACCTGCTATTGTCTTGGCTGATTTAATTTGAAGCGGTACGGCCCACTCCCTTGAACCATCGTTTCTGTTCATCATGACTGGACATGACAGATTCATCCTGGTTCCCTCCTATAAGTCCTTCCTGTCACTGTCTTTGCCTCCGAACTTTTTAGAAACCTCCCTGTTGTTTGCCTCTGATAGGAGGAGGGCGTTTGCGCTGAACCTTCTTCACGCTGTTCAGATACTGTCAGAATAAAAAGTCACTATTACTAATTGAGGCTAGTTCCCTGTCTTCAACTCTTGGAGAACAGTGTCAACATCTCGCTACACTCATTCTACTATTGCCCTCATTGTGAAAGCTCTTTTAACTGTAAACCGTGAGAAAAGGAGAAGAAGACACTTTAAAAATTCAGCACAATGCTTTTCTTTTTTACATATTCAGCATTTTCATGATCTGATAAGGAATTATTTTTAGGCAAGCAAGCAGACACAAACAATTACATGAGGCATGTGTGATTTAATGCCGGATGTTTCAGACAATTCATTTTTTGATTTTTATGGCTTGCCATTGCAATATGTCTGTTATCTACAAGCCACAGTGTGATCAATAGATCCCTGGTCCCCACATTAACCTCTCCACCTTCCTTAACTTGTGCCAAGTTTGAAAGGGTTTGGTCCACAGTCAGTCACAATCTATTAGCAATGATCTATTGTTCTTTCATTTATCTTCTGTGTGGCTGTTAATGTTCCCCCTTCTCAGTTTGTTTTATTGCCTCTCGATATTTTGATTGTGAGGGGAGCTCATCCAACTGTTTATTTCCAAGTAGTTGTGTTGTCACACATTCGTGTAAATGTGCTATCATTGTGTTAACTGCTCACACCAGCGCTCTGACTTTAGTTTTTGACTGTAATACCTTAAAGAAGGAGGCAGGTTGTTTTCACAGTCTCACTGACATTCTTCTGTCAAAATAAACAAAGGATAAACCATTACCCCACGCTTAATATCCACTCGTCACAATCTGGTTCATATTACTTTTTGTTTTGTCTCATGCAAATGTATAGTGTAGCTTTCGTTCCCATGATCACCGGGGCAAAATTAGGGCACGCAGTGAAGCTAGCGGCTACTCAGTATTGCCAAATCTAGTGACTTTTGTGGCGTTATTGGAGACGTTTGGACCCATTCGAGAGGAGCTGTTCACCCGTCCGCCTCCATATTGTAAAATAATGGCGCAGGCCCAAAGCTACCGATAGCTAATTTAACCAATACATTCCCGTAATATGTCCCCTTTAACTCAATGGTTTGTTAAAGTAGCAGTTACTATGTATCCAAGCGTTGTGCCCTCTGTGTTGTAGGTGGACGTAACGTCAGCATCTCGCTTCAGTCCAGGACTGGTCACACTCACATGCCATCAGTAGTGGGCCTGCTTGTCTTCACCCAGTTCTGGTTCTGGTTCCCCCTCTCCCACTTCCTGTCCTTGGCCTTCACACCCACTGCCATCATTGGCCTTAACAAGGACCTCAAGGTACTGACACATTACAAAGAGCCTCGTGACTCACCACCACTGAATATTTTTAGTCTTTATTTTCTTTTCTGTTTGTCTTACCAGCATCAAGCGGAAGACTCTTAAATGTATTGTTTACTTCAAATTTCAGAAGTAATCCTCACCATGTTAAACTCTAAATGTTAGCTATAGTGAGCAGGGCGAGTGTGGTCCAACAGTCTTCAGAACCAGTCGAGGTTAACCCGACCAGACATCATCATGTTGAGATTTTGTGTTGTGCTGGAGATGTTTCTCTCTGTCACATCAATCAAAGCTGCAGGTCTGCTTTAAGTCTGAACGCGTACTTGACCTGAACAGTTAAACAACAATTCTGACTAGCATGTATTTTATTTCTCTGGAAAAGGAAAGCCACCACATTTTTGAGTTAAGTAGTTTATTAGTACATATGCATATTAATCAAAGATAATTTTCCACTTCCAATAAAAGTCCTCTTTAGTGTAACAAGACCAAAAAGGTGGCGTCCATCAGTTTCAGTTTTCTGTATTTTTATATATTATTATATTATAGCTGCTTATTTCCCACAATTTCAACCATGTGACAGATGTTTTGAGTATTCAAATATTATGAATCACAAACGAAACGCTTTATCGCTGATGTCTTTCTGATGTATTCCTGTTGACTGTCATAAAATAATGAGACAAAATCTTTAATGAGCTGCGAGCCTCAATAAAACTCAACCCAAATGACTAAATAAACTTAAACAAATAAATAAGTAATAAAGTAAATGACTAAAGGATCTTGAAGCAAATTAAATACTTTTTTTTTTAAATCTTCCCACACTTTATTCACACATAGCAACGTCATTTCTCTCAACTCTCTTAATTACCCTTGGTAACAACCTATGTGAAGTTGTGGAACATCCCTATGACCATGTACCTTTTAGGTGTCCATGTAGATGCCTGACAGTATCAATGGCATGTTCTGAATATTATTAAAAAAAGAATATATAAAGCTATTGGCCACATTTTCCACCAGACATATTGGTTCTTAATACAGCGGGAGGAAATATTTGATTCCCTGCTGAATTAACATGCACATTATAAAAGCTTTAAAAACAAAATGTATAGTATAAAAGTTATAAAATGTTGTGCATTTCATTGAGTGAAATACATTTTTTGATCCCTAAGCAAAACATAAGTTTATCATTGGTGGAGAAATTCTTGTTGGCAAACACATTGATATTGAGACATTTCATGTCACCAGGTTTGCACACAGCTCAGGAGGGTTCCCCTTTGCAAAAACTCTCCTAATCCTTCATGTTTGTTGGCTGGTGCTTGGAAACTCGAAGCTTCAGCTCCCTCCACAGGTTTTCTATTGGGTTGAGGTCTGGAGACTTTTTTTTCCCCCTGGTAAATGGTCCAAATTGGCATGAGATCATTACAAAGAGCCTGCAGTGTACTGTGAGGTGGCTCCTTTACCTTTCTCACGATTATGCTCACTTTTGGAGGCAATTAGTTACTTGTGCACAGCTGTGGGGTACATGGGGACCAGCCAATCTGTGAAAGCCAAATCTTGTCTGAGTCGTAGAGGATCAAATACTTGTTTCATTCAAAATGCACAACTTTTTATGATTTTTATATTGTGTTTTCTATGCATTTTTATTTTGTGACATGCTGTCTGACCATGATCAATAAACAAGCATACAAATTTGGATGGAGGGAGAGAGGTAAGGAGTTGAAACCAGAGGTTTACACTATATCAAAATACACATACATTTTTTTCCGCCCTCACTGTCTCACATGCAATCAGACTAAACTTTTCCTGTTTTCGGTCAATTAGGATTACCACAATTATTACCATTTGCTAAATGCCAGAATAATGAGAGAATATTTCTATATATATTTTTTCATTATTTTAGTCAAAGTCAGAAGTTTACATAAAGTAATATTACTATGCCTTTCAACTGTTTGGGGAAAACCCGGATAATGACGTCATGTCTTTGGAAGCTTCTGAATACACCTGTGGATGTATTTGAAGGCCCATCAGCCAACATATCAAGAAGAGATTTGTGGACTTGCACAAGTCTGGTTCATCCTTGGGTGCAATTTCCAAATGCCTGAAGGTGCCACGTTCATCTTTTCAATTATGCAAAAGCATAAACACCATGGCAATGTCCAGCGATCATACCGCTCAGGAAGGAGACAGGTTCTGTGTTCCAGACATGAACATACTTTGGTCTGAAATGTGCTTTTCAAAAGGTACAGAACAAAATCAAAAGACCCTATGAAAGGTGCTGGCTGAAGCTGGTAAGAGTGTGTCTATTATTCTCAGTGAAATGAGGTGCTGACACAGAGATGAGCTGAAAAGCCACTCTGCCAGTGGCTGTTTAGTCTGATTTCATGTCAGACAGTGAGGTGGGGGAAATAACGTGTCTTTTTATACTGAAACCACTGGTTTCAACTGCAGATAGATTCATTCACAAGGGGAACGCTACTGTCAATTAATTTCTTTGTACGTGACTTAAGAGTAACTTACAAATTCACCAGGACAATAATAATTCCCCTCCTTGATCGTCTTCAGATGCCCAAGGTGCAGTATCGGTCCAACTGTAAACCTTCCACCTTCGCCTACCCACCAGCTCTGGAGGTTCCCAAAGAGAAGGAGAAGGAGAAGGTAAGATAGACACTCGTCTCTTCTTCCTTTTGCATGTTGTGTTATTGTGTTCTAATCATAACATGACTGTGATGTGTGCGCGTGGCAGGTCTCCACTGCTGTTCTCTCCATCACAGCCAAAGCAAAGAAGAAGGAGAAGGAAAAGAAAGAAAAAGAGGAGGAGAAGATGGAAGTGGTGAGTGCCATTTGTATTTAGAAAGTTTTACACTCGTTTTAGGTGACTGCCAGAGCTGCTTTGCGCTCCTTCATTTTAGACGAGCACTTTTCAAAGCGAGCATGTTTAGTGGGGCAGCCATCCACAACTCTAGATTTCCCGTTTGGTTCTCCGTGCCATGTTACAGCTCAGCTCTGGTGCTCAGAGTCAAATGTGGAACTTTCTCACTCCTGTTTTAGTCCTCCTGCTTGATTGAAAGTCCGAAGAAGGTGGGAGCCACACAGGGCATTTCCGTCCGTGCGGATACTTTTATGTAGCCAACTGTACAATAAAATCGTTTATTAGGAATTTTATGTTTAACATTTCTCCTTTCTTTGCCAAGTAGAACAACAGAGCCACGTTAAATGAGAAGAATGGAGGAAATCTGGCAGGGAAAGAACAGCTTAACTATTTGATAAATCATCCTTCAGTTCATAATTTCATTGAAAGACAGCAGTTACCTTCTATTGCTTTTTTACAAGCCAACAAATCAGCTGCTAAGACAAAGCAAAGAACACACACACTCTGTGCTCGTCTGTTTGTGGCGACAGGAAGTGCAGGAAGGCGAGAAGGAGAAGAAGGACGAGGAGAAGGAGAAGGAGAAGAAGAAGGAAGCGGAGCCCAACTTCCAGCTGCTGGAGAACCCAGCCAGAGTGATGCCGGCCCAGCTCAAAGTCCTCATTATGCCTGACACGTGCCGCTACCAGCCCTTCAAACAGGTAACCCGAACCTGAACCAGCAAACGCGCGTTCAACAATAGCTTGAAGAACCGCACACCGCTCGAGCGTTCGTCTGCGTGTGTGTTGGAATGCAACACCGAGATGCAGCAGCACGACGTTAGGCCAATAAAAGATCGACTCGGTGTTTCCTGCTCTAAACGCTAGAGCCAATCGGCACACGACGCCATGCGGCAAAGAGGAAGTACTCTTTTGATTGGCCCGCTCTCCTTGTAAGGGTTTGTTTTGTCATTCACAGGAAGTGAGCACTTTTATAGACCTGGCTGGACATCTGCTACGTGTTGGCTGCACTGGAAGAATAAACACTCGCATCAGCTTTCATTCATGATTGCACCTAGTACAGCAGAACTCATTCACTTCGCAATGTCACCAAAGTGTATGATGCTGGGCCATATTTCTAAATTTGGCCAACATTTCCTCTAAATGTATACTTCAGCGTTAGATTTAAAAAATTGACCGACATTCGATGGACATAGATTTCCAGAAATGTACACACAAACTGTATAGGAAACCAACATTTCCAGAAAATATATCTAGTGCCACCAGAAAGTATTCACACCCCTTCACTTTTTCCACATTTTCCTGTTAGACTTATTCTAAAGCTGATTTGATTTGAGTATTGTTTTTTTTTTTTTTTGTTTGTTTTTAAATCTACCATCCCATAATGACAAAGTAAAAAGATATTTTCAGACAGTTTGGCAAATGTTCTGGATGGTTTTATCTCCGCAAGGGAACAGTAGCGCTCCGCCTTAGTGACCATAGGGTTCTTGTTCACCTCTCTGACCGAGGCCCTTTTCCCGGGTTATTCAGCTTGGTCGGACGGCCAGATCTAGGAAGGGTCCCGGTGGTTCCTAACTCCTTACGTTTCCAAATAATCGAGACCGCAGTACTTTTCGGGACCTTCAATGCTGCTGAAATTCTTTTGTATCCTTCCCCAGATTTGTGCCTTGACACAATCTGGTCTCAGAGGTCTGCAGACAATTCCTTCGACTTCATTTTCTTGCTTCTTTCTGCTCTGATATGCACTGCCAACTATGAGACCTTATATAGACAGGTGTGTGCCATTCCAAATGATTTTCAATCAACTGAATTTACCATAGGTGGACTCCATTCAAGTTGTAGAAGCATCTCAAGGATGATCGGTAGAAATCAGATGCACCTGAGCTTAAGTTTGAGTGTCATAGCAAAGGGTGTGAATACTGATGCACCTATTACGTTTAATTTTTTTTATAAATTTACACGCATTTCTGAAAATGTTTTTATTTTGTCATTATGGGATATTTTATGTGGAAAACTATACTCAAATCAGCTTTAGAATACAATAAAATGTGGAAAACATGAAGGGGTGTGAATACTTTCTGGTGGCACTGTACATCCGAGGCCTTAAATTTCCAAATATGACCATCATTACCCACTACCGTCGACTCCTGCACACTCGCAGTTCGGCACCCACAGTCACGGTTGTTGATTTTGATCTTATTTAAAAACATTTACTAAAATGTACGAGAAATACCCTCCTGGACCATAGTTTTAAATTGACAGAAAAAATATGCTTCCGAGGTTGTACAATTTGGAATTTGAACATTGATTTTAAAAAAGGGAAAAAAAGTACGCTTCTGAGACCATTTATTTTCGATTTTGACCAACCAAGAACTGTATGCTTCTGAGGCCATGGATTTTGAAATGTGGCCAATATTTCCAGGAAATGTGGTTTTAGCTGGCCCATCAGTTCTCGTCACAGCGAGTCCCTCGTGTTAGATCCTGTTTTTTACACGGGATGCCCTTCCTGATGCTACCAAGTACCCACCCATTTTTCTTACCACCTGGCTTGGCACTCTGCACAAAAGGAGGCAGCATGTACTACTACACCACCAGTGCCAGCATTTCTGGGAAATCTCCACATCTAAAAATGTAAAAAGAAAGAGAGAGAGAGTTTTTCTTTGGCATCTGGTGACTTATTCCCAAAGGAGGATCGAGGACAGTTAAAGGCCTATTATTAATGATGACTATCGTTTGTTCAGCTGCACACAGGCGGCATCATCATCATGAAGGACACCAGCGAGGAAGAGGAGGAGCTGGTCGAGCCCGTGTCGGCTCACGGCCCCAAAATCGAGGAAGAGGAGCAGGAGCCGGAGCCCCCCGAGCCCTTCGAATACGTTGACGAGTAGATCAGGTACCACACAAATGAGCAAATTATTTAAAAATCACAAAATTTACTTGGGATCTCAGCTGACCTGCATGCATGTGTTTGTGTTTGTTGTTCTTGTCTTCAGGCCTCAGAAGAGACGGTGTCCTTCTGGCCACTCCCACTCCCCCCCCACCCCCCTCTCATTGTTTCTCCCCAGGCTCCTGTTGGTCAGACGGGAGCTATTTTACATGTTCACCTTGTATTTTGTTATGTCCATACAATAAAATGTCATATATACACCAGAGTGTGTTGGTGTTTATTTGACATCTATACATTTATGCATCCATCCATCCTTCTATTTTCATTTGTGTCGCAGCTGAGCTGGAGAGGAAGGAAGGGGGCACCCTGGACTGGTTGCCAGCTAATCACACTTATTTGAGGTGCCTCTCATCTAAAGTTGCTTTTACAGGAGTCGTAAAATTTCTTCGACTAACACATCAAAGCATTCACAAATGGGTATCAATAAAACAATATTTAACTTTTTTTAATGATAGTACACTAACAAATAGTCGTCTTTTAACAATTTATAATTAGATCCACCAATTTGAGAAGATTTTTGTTTACCCTTATTAATGATGAAACTTGTAAAAGTTTATATCAGTATTTAGTTTCTTATAAACGCCCCTTTTAAACCTCTTTGGGATGATCTCCAAACTGGCTTCCCAGTGAAAATTATCCCCTGTTGTTCTCTCATGTACTTGTAAAATTGGCAAAAAAATGCACATAATATTATTTGTATTATTAGTGTTTATAATTCAAAAATTGCAACTTTATCATCATATTTGTAATGAAATTGCAACTTTGTTCTTTTTTTCTTCTATCTTTAGTGTCATAACCTGACTTTATTTTTGTAATATTGTGAGTTTATTTTCATAATACAAGATATTGCCAAAAGTATTTGGACACCCATCCAAATAATTGGAATCAGGTGTTCCAATCACTTCCATGACGACAGATGTATAAAATCAAGTACCAAGTGTAAAGTTTGGTGGAGGGGGGATTATGCAGTGGGGTTGTGTTTCAGGAGTTGAGCTTGGCCCCTTAGTTCCAGTGAAAGAAACTCTAAATGCTTCATCAAGAGATTTTGGAAAATTCCATGCTCCCAACTTTGTGGGAACCGTTTAGAGCTAGCCCCTTCCTCTTCCAACATGACTGTGTGCACCAGTGCACAAAACAAGGTCCATAAAGACATGGATGACAAAGTCTGGTGGGGATGAACTTGACTGACCTGCACAGAGTCCTGACCTCAACCCGACAGAACACATTTGGGAGGAATTAGAGCGGAGACTGAGAGCCAGGCCTTCTCGTCCAACATCAGTGTGTGACCTCACAAATGAGCTTCTGGAAGAATGGTCAAAAATTCCCATAAACACACTCCTAAACCTTGTGGAAAGCCTTCGCAGAAGAGTTAAAGCTGTTATAACTGCAAAGGGTGGACCGACGTCATATTGAACACAATGGATTAGGAATGGGATGTCACTTAAAATCTAATGTGAGTCAAGTCAGGTGAGTGAATACTTTTGGCAATATAGTGCATTATAAATTTTATCTTCTCATATCATAACTTTTCCAGGTAATACACCTTTACTCTTATAAAACTGAGACGTATTGTGAAGGATTTATATTTTGAATATATTAGGTGACATATGTAAAATTAGCTTTCCTTTTCTTTTTTTCTCCTTTTTTGTACACATTGGCATTCATTTGCATTCTTGACGCAGAGGGCTGAGCATCTCCCGCTCTGGAGGGTGTCTCAGAAGTCTCCAATAGCAGCAAAAAAAAAAAAGCCACTAGATTTGTTGCTCCTCACTTTCGGGGTTGCTAAATATGCTAAACATGTTTTGCTTTGTTTGATGCCCTAGCTATGCCCCTGGTTGTCATGTTAACAAAAGCTGAATGTATTATTATTTAAACCCCTATTTGGAATTTGCAGAAGACATCACCGCTCTCCCAAAACATCACAATTTGAACCTGAGTGTGATAAGTGGATATGTTTACCACAATTCCTTAAACTTTGTGTATTTTGACTGAAGAATGTTATATACCTTTAATCAAGTCTCCTGGGAACTCTTAAATTGTGAGGTTAAAAAAATGGGTTGTCTTCTTTCAATGGATTTTTGTTTCCCTCATTAGTCTCAATTTTCACAACTTGGAAAATAGACAAAAATAAATAAATATTTTGTTAATCATTTTTCCCACTGGATATTGATGCTATTTATCTTCTTTAAAAATATATTTTGTGTCATTTTTTTTAGTTCATTTGAGCTCTCTTCGTCACTGTCTATAGAAAAAAATAATTTCCCCCCACCCCCTCCCCACAGCACTCTTGCTCTTCCTTTTTAGTCAATCCTGCAGTCGACTCGCCATCTCAACAGACCAAAAACTATGCAGAAATTGATTCTATTTTCATCTCTATTTGCTTTCAACCTGCCAAGTTTCCAGCTCAAGTATGCTGGATGAATACGTGGCTTCATTTGTAACGTGGAGAAACACAAGGGACTGAAGATGTTTCCTGCGTGACACAGAAGCACATTGTTCACTTTGTACCAAGAAGGAAAAAGGGCCAAAATTTGTCGAGGTAGTTTTGATCCCTCCCATGTCACCCCGAGTGTGCGGGTGTTCTCAGGAATCCCTAATCCATGTCTTCTTCTTCTTCTTCTTCTTGGCTTGAGCTGCTACAAAACGATCACTCACACAAAGCAGGGCCCCGTAAAGGTACGCTTGGTGTGGGAGATCTTCCCATCAAACATCATTGGGGGATGGCTGAAGTCCAAGAGGGAAGGTCTGTTCTTCCCAGAAGAGTGGAAGCCGTTGAGCACTGCGGCTGTTCCCGAGGCTCCCGTTTGCACTAGGTGGTCCAACCCTTCGGCCAAGTAACTTTCTGCTTCCTCATTGTTCTTTGCAATTGTCTTTCCACTCGTCCGCTGATGGGTGTGACAGATGGTGTCTCTCTCTGGAGACGTGCCATATTCATAAGCTAATCTCATTAAATATTAAACCTTTTTCCTACGATCACATGAAATTGTTCACACTGATGATGAAAACATTGACTGTTATGTTGATTGTTACACTTCTACTGAAGTGTAACTTGATGACACCATCCTCAACTGTCCTCATCTCAACCCAGGTATACAGTACACGATGCGTGCTTGTCATAATATCTAACAACTTTTCTAGAATTATTTATTTCACTATTTATATATTTCATATTTGTTCTTACTTGTGCTTTTTGTTGTAATACAATTTCCTGTAAAATTCTGGTTTTCATTGTAATAATTGAGTATGAATACAAAAATATTTTATCAAATATCAAAACTTAAGTTGCATAAAATGTCTTTTCAAGGAACATTAATAGCTTTTGTGTGAATATATATATATATATATATATATATATATGTGTGTGTACAGTGGGTACAGAAAGTTTTCAGACCCCCTTAAATTTTTCACTCTTTGTTCTATTGCAGCCATTTGCTAAAATCATTTAAGTTCATTTTTACCACATTAATGTATATACAGCACCCCATATTGACAGAAAAAACCCCGGAATTGTTGAATTAGAATTAAGGCCAAAAAGTTCTATCTCGGTCTCATCAGACCGGAGAATCTTATTACTCATCATCTTTTTTTTTTTAGCAAACTCCATGTGGGCTTTCATGTGTCTTGCACTGAGGACAGGCTTCCGTTGGGCCACTCTGCCGTAAAGCCTCGACTGCTGGAGGGCTGCAGTGATGGTTGACTTTCTAGAACTTTCTCCCCATCTCCCGACTGCATCTGTGGAGCTCAGCCACAGTCATCTTCGGGTTCTTCTTGACCTCTCTCACCAAGGCTCTTCTCCCCGGATTGCTCAATTTGGCCAGATGGCCAGCTCGAGGAAGGATTCTGATCGTCCCAAAACTCTTCCATTTAAGTATTACGGAGGCCACTGTGCTCTTTGGAACCTTAAGTGCAGCAGAATTTTTTTTTTTTTAACTTTGGCCAGACCTTGCCACAATTCTGCCTCTGAGCTCTTCAAGGACTTCCTTTGACCTCAGGATTCTTATTTGCTCTGACATGCACTGTAAAGAAGAAGAAGAATAGAAGAATCACCTTTTATTGTCATGAACATGCATGCACACGAAATTTGTTCTCTGCATTTTACCCATCACAGTGAACACATACACATGTTAGTGGAACCCACTGGAGCAGGGGGCAGCTGAAGCGCCCGGGGAGCAAACTGTAAGGTCATATAGACGGTTATGTACGGTTATATAGACAGGTGTTTGGCTTTCCATCCATCATTCCATTTTCTGGACCGCTTTATCCTCACTAGGGACGCAGGGGTGCTGCAAAACTTTGTGCGGTGCAGATTTCAATCAGTCCATTTGGAGGAAGTGGGTACTCTAATCCGAGCATAGATCACTAACATGTGTATGTGTTCACTGTGATGGGTTAAATGCAGAGAACAAATTTTGTGTGCATGCATTCATGTTCATGATAATAAAAGGTGATTCTTCCTCTTCTAGAAAACATTATGTAAAAACAAGTGCTTCTGCGTGATCAAAAAGTTTCCACGGTGAGGGTCTTGAACAGCTTCATGGAACATCTGGGACAGTGGCAACACGCCTGTTTTTTTGCTTTGTGTTTCCCGCCAGCAGCCCGGCCGGGAAAGCTGCTGGAAAAAGGCGCAATGCAAATGGCTGCAGGTTGAAATGATCCAGAAGGATCACATAATAATAATGATGTGCAGTGAAGTACAAGAACAATAAATGTATTCATAGCACACACTTCATTGTTTGGATTCTCAGCAAAAAGCAGCTCCACAACACTGAAAGTGGAACCTTTTTAATTGACTGTGAACACATCTCGCCTCATTATTGAGATTCTGCTGTGCAGTGCAGAAACACAAAGTACCACCGCCAACATGTTTTTACACGAATCAAAAGTAAGCATTATTATCTTTGTAAAATGTACAATCTTTGATGAAGCGCTTGAATTGGAGCCAATTAGAAGGACGCGTGTACCTAATGCATCTGCCTCACAGTTCTGATGACCCGGTTTCAAATCTGGCCTTGCCTGTGTGGAGTTTGCAACATGCACGGGTAGGTTGATTGAAGACACTAAGTTGCCCGTCGGTGTGAATGTGAGTGCGAATGGTTGTTTGTTTCTATGTGCCCTGTGATTGGCTGGCGACCAGTACAGGGTGTACCCCGCCTCTGGCCCGAAGATGCCTCCAGCCCGCCCGCAACCCTAGTGAGGATAAGCGGTATGGAAAATTGATGGATTGGTGTATGTTTTGTTGTGTCCAATGAGTGTAACTATGTTATGTCCAGGGATGACAAGTGGAAGCTTTGACGTCAGTCAGCACTGGACTGTAACATGTTTTTATAGAGGGGAACATCTCCTGTGGTGGCCCTCCATTTCTCCACGGGCGAGCACACCGCACACTTCCTGGAAAACAACCAGAACCAAGGCCATAGCGCGCATGTGTGTGTGTGTGGGCCAACACGCGTTACAACCCTTGGCCAAAGATCATATGGTCACATGGATCTCCTATTAAAAATTCCCTCAACTGCCTGAGGGAATTCTTTCCTTCCATTCAACATGCATCATATGCGCGATCACCTTTGTGAACAACATTTTTTTTTTTTTAAACAAACTTTTTAAAATTGTGTTCAGCCAATTCTGCATTCCTTACTCTTAAAGACATCCAGTGGATATAAGGTTGCCACAACCCTGTTCGAACGACAGGATTTTGTGATATGACATTTCTGTGGGGCCAATTATGTATTACTCGTGCACTCGCTGTAGTTGTCTCGCCATGCTGCCCTATTTGCATATACTGGCCACTCATGCCAGAGTAGCATCTGCTCCATTTGCACACTGTTTGAGGAGTATCTGTAACATTTGCACAACCAACATTGTCCCAGATGATCGCACTACTCGTCACTTTAAACCGCATCCACTCCTTGAAGTCTCAGCGCCCCTTGCACAATGGTCATTGCACCGGACTATTGCGATATTAGTCATTCGAACCCCGTCTAAGTGCTATGAGGACTCTGCATCTTTTTGCACAATTGTTTTTTGTCAATGTCTTTATGTCTCCAACGTCTTCTGTAAATTGACTGTCTGTTGTACTAGAGCGGCTCCAACTACCGGAGACAAATTCCTCGTGTGTTTTGGACATACTTGGCAAATAAAGATGATTGTGATTCTGAAAATGAGATCTAGATAAATCTTTTCAAAAACATTGCCACCATTAATGCGACCCAGAACTTGCACGACATTGATTCTTCTTTTTCATCTTTTCGAGTGGAGATAAAAAGAAACAACTCTGCACACTTCTTACAACTCAAGATGTTCTAATAAAAAATAAAAAATAAAAAAACACTTTTTGTCATGCTAAAAATTTAACATATGACCTGACAGTAGAATATTATTAAAATATCTTGTGAAAAATCATCTCTCTGGCCCCACTTTCTGCCTCCAATTTAATTTCAATTATTTTACAAGTGGACACGATGCGACAGGAATAGCCAGTCAGAGAGTGTAAAGACAATAATTTCTCGTTCACTCCCATTTACCGTGCACCCAAGCTGCTGCACACGGTGCCTTGCGGAGAGACTGCGGATTCTCACAGAGGAGACTAATATATCTTCGTGACTGGATCATTGAATTGGTTAGCATCAGAATTAAACCGAAGGAATTGGACAGCTCTCCACTTCAAATCAAAGGCAACATATGCAGTATAACAGCGGTTTCCTACATGTTAAGAGTGCATGACTGAACTGGAAAACAACTGGCGCCGGTGTCACCGTCAGGTATGTTGATCCCCTCTCATATTTTTAATTGATTGTACATTCTCAAAATTACATCAAACCGGTAACATTTTGTGTTGAGGATTACTCTTGGCGTGCTGTGCATGTTACTGTTGGGCACTCACGGCAGACCTACAGTGCCACCAGAAAGTATTCACACCACTTCACTTTTTCCACATTTTGCTGGTTACAGACTTATTCTGAAACTGATTTGAGTGTAGTTTTCTTAATTAAAAAAAAAAAAAAAAACCTACTTAGAATATCCCATAATGACAAAGTAAAAAGATATTTTCAGACAGTTGTGCACATTTATTGAAAATGTAAACATAATAGGTACATAACTATTCACACCTTCAGCTTAATATTCTGTTGAAGCACCTTTGGCAGCAATCACAGCCTCTTCTTGGGTATGTCTCTCCGAGCTTGGCACACCCTTTTGTGGCATTTTCTCCCATTCTTCTCTGCAGATCCTCTCAAGGTCAGTCAGGTTGGATAGACCGCCATTTTCACAGGCTGCTCCTGAAGCCACTCCTTTGTTATGTTGGCTGTGTGCTTTGCATCGTTGTCGTGTTGGAAGGTGAATCAACCACCCTAGCCTGTGTTCCAGAGCACTCTGGAGCAAATTTCCTTTTGAAGAATTTCTCTATATTTTGCAGCTGTCATCTTACCCTCTATGCGGACTTGTCATCCAATTCCTGCATGCAGAAAAACAGCCCCACAGCATAGAAAATGTTGCTTTGTTTTTCTTCTGAAGTGTCGGGCTCCCTCCTTTCCAAGAATTTAGCATATATGTCAAGACTTTAGACAGTCGTTTTACATCCACATATGTACGTTTTAAAATGCTAGTTTTAGCAAACGACATTCAAGTTAAAACATGGCAAACACTAGTATTGAGCTGTATTTAGTTGATCTTCACACACAAAGCAACACAATTGACCCATCAGATTGTGTATTGAAATTCAGCTATAATAATACTAATAATATACAGCACAGTACATGTAACAATATAAAAAGGGCTACATGAGTAAAAGGGAGAGAGAATAAACAAGTATCATTCAAGTACCAGTGAACAATTTTAACATTTATATATATTTTTTTTAATCCCAACTTGTCTTTTCATTTTACATGAAATAACATTGAACATGACAAGGACGTGATCATTCACTCACTTGATGGAAGGAAACTTGTAAAAAAAAAAAGGTAATGATGACTTGACTTTCAATACTGTGTCTCAAAGAAGAAAGAAGTTTTTCTTCCATTTTTCTAGTCAGACTTCATGTTGCAATGCTAAACAGTTAAAGGTGTACGGAATAGTCCTCTTCAACAGATCAAATACAAAAAAAAGAAAAAAAAATGACAAAATGAACCAAATGTCAGGCCAATTCACAATTTAAAACTACAGAAAATTCTATTGAAACTTTGACAATGATAAAATCGCTTACATTATCGCAAATTAACAGACTAAAAATAAAGAGGATGTGCGTATAGGCTAATAAAGGTTCTTTACAAGTGTTCAAAATGAACAAATATGTCAAGAAGCCTGATCCTATTTTCATCCATCATCACACGGTCGACTGATTGCGTCGTTGGCATTCACCACCACACGGAATATGGGAATATATCATGCACATAACTGTACATACACACATACCTTACCTTGAGGTAAACACTGGTGGTCATGGAAGACAAATTTGTGCAAATTAAAGTAAAAGGTTGAATAAATTTTTTTTTTTTAAAAAGTCCAAATAAGTCCTCAAATCAATGAACAATTGAGTGTTTCTATGTGACACGAAGGAGATGAACTGGCTTCAACAGCGTACCTTTCACTTTGACTGAAGCTCGTCATCAATCAGCATTCCTTCACTTTAATGCACAGCCTGTGTTTACAAGCAGGCATCTCCAAGTCAAAAGAGTACAATTTGAAGTCATATATTGAGAATTAACAGCTAGAGCCACAGAAGTGGTCATCATCAGGGTCTCTGGGGGTCGTACTGCTTGTAGCGATTCAGCTTGTCCGGGTCGTTGGAGGCCATGTGTGTGAAGTCCTGGAAAATGTCCTGGTAGGTTTCATCTCCTGCAACAAGTAAAATAAAAACACCAAATACCTTTAACAAAAATAACAAGTTTATAGCTGTATAATATTAGTATTTTAAAAGAAAGTATGGATGGAATGAGATACTGTATGTACGGACAGTTAGATGGACATGGATCACCGGATGCACAAATGCAAGTGCATCGCAATACATTTTTACATGAATTAAAAAAAAAAAAACGATGTCAAACCGATAAATAATTATTAAAATAGTAGAACTATAAAACTATGAGTATAAAACTATGAAAGATAAAATGTTACAAAAATGATACAAAACTAAGTTAAACCAAATGAGAATAAAATGACAGAATGGTAGCTACAACATTAAAATGATACACTTTAGGCCTTCTTGGGATTACTGTTTCTGATTAATCTCGCGAAGAATGAATCGCCTGCCTGAACTCTGACCAGTTTGGGGGTGGTATGTCAATCATAACAGGATACATGGAAAAAGTCTCAAGGACCCATCTCTGAAATTGAACAGAGTTAGATATTTTGGTTTGAAGCAGCTATTTTGAGCAAATTCCACAGCATTACAAGGGAATTCACCGAAATGAGCCCCAACGAGCAGGCGGGCAGTGGTAAATTGCATATCCTGGTGACAATGTGTGCATTTTAGGGGTTCTGAACACAATGCCCCAAACCCCACTCAGGAGCACATCCTGGAAATATTTTGCCTACACCATCTAATGCAGGTGTAATGTGGCATCAAAGTTTAATGATCATTTTGAGAAAGAGAATTTCAATTGTTCCTTACACTGGGAGCTCATCTGTCTGCTTTAGTCAACAGGGGAACTATCAAGTAATAACATCACATCATAGTAGGAATGACCTGAGAAGTGATCAGCCGGTCAACAGACGAGAATGAAAACAAAAGGGTGATGTTTAGAAGGAGCAGAAGGGAAAAGAAGAAAAAGTCAGCCATACCTGTCAGAGCGCCGGCGTGGCTGGACATAAAAAGAAACGAGGCCCAGAGAGACAAAAAGATGGAGCAGAAGCAGCAAGAAGACACTCACGCGCACACAAGTAGTTAGCTTGTTGTTAGCAACTGTATTGTGTTTAAAGTGCAGCCTTGTATAAACAACAAATACAGATGGGTCAAGAAAGAAGCAAACAAGAAAGGCACAAACTCTCAAGTGGGAATTTACACCAGCTGAAACAACCCAAAGCTCTCAATTCACCACTCATAAAAATAATCTTTTTAAAAAGCTACAATTGGTGCAGTTGTAATCAGACTACACTTCATCAGGTTCCAATTTGTTGATTGTAAGCGTAATTGAAAAAAAAATAAAAAAATGAAGCGATGAGGTGGCTTGTCGTGCATCAGCGGCGTCATTCATCATCTGATTGGCTGACTGATGAAGAGGCCCTCGCCTACTGGAGAGCAAATACGAAACTGATGATGTTGGCATCAAATCACTTGTTTGTGTTCATCTCTCCATGATTGCCGAATGCTCTTGAGGCATGCACGCATCCACAGTCAGCAATCATCGGTTTCATCCCCCTTTTAACAGCCCACATCAAGAAAACGCTTCTTTTCCATCTTGGCATAGGTCCAAACACTCATTATTCCAAAAGTGGCATGATTGGTTCTTGAGGGGGGAAAAAAAAAAAAAAAAAAAAAAAAAAGAAAAAAAAGCAGTGTGCCAAGGCATTTAACAGTCCAGCAGATCCCTACGACGCACCAGAGGGGGCTGCAGCGTAATAATCATTTTAAGGGGCAGTGTGTATGTTTGGGGGGGGACTACATTTACGACAGTTCCATTCATACGGTGGCGACATAACTTTTGTGGGTCAGAACACGCCGTAGTCTATTACACACGCAGTAATAAAATCCTAATTGCCACATATATTTGTTATGTCGTCTGCCTTTTCGCCCAAAATCAGCTGGGACCCTTATAAGGGCAGGCGCTCTAGAAATGAATACAAATCAATAACCGAGGCTGCCTTCTTGTGCTGAGCGACGACGCATTCTTACACGCCGTCTGTAACTCTCGAAACCATGTACGTCGACGAGACCGTCGTCAACCGAGAACCCCCTGAAAGTACATTTAAAAGATTGTGAGGGTTAACTGAGTGTTCACACGTGTTGTTTTGAGAAAAAGGGTTTTGAGAAAAGTAAGCCCATGTGTGAGTGACTGAGGGCCACTACATCGTCCAACACACTGCTCCTTTAATCAAAGTGCTTGTGGACTGTCCAAATATTTGGGGCTGCATGGAGCAGGAACACGAGTTGAAAATGTGCTGTTTTCAGAACTCAGTCACTATCTACACAATATGACAGCCTCCTCTTCTAATGACACCATCTTTTCAACATCAAAAGCTAATTATCGAGACTATTGCCAGAGCATGTACTATGCTGATTTGCATTAAGAACCCAAAAACATTCACGACCATCAGTCATTTCTTACAATTCTGGATTTCCTGCCATAACATTGGATTACGATACACAAATCCTCCAGGCTTTTGACACTGTCATAAGATCGTTAATTATCGGTGAAACTTCAGTCAAATCGGCTTTTCTTTCTGTCCAGTCCCGAGCATAAAAGATTTTTGCATTTTGTATTTTAGGCCAATGCACTACAGAATTCTCTGAGAACAAAATAATACCTCAAGATTGTTGCAAAACAACATTATAACAGCAAGATGTTTCATGTTTAAACATTCAACAACAAAGTGGCACTGAAAGTTTAAGAGAGACAATTCACTGACACTAACTAACACTAACAGAAAATTGGGTAAATTCACACTTGGGAAAAAAATAACATCCTAGTATATAGTATAATTACACAATAAACTAGGCGTCACAGGTGTCAAACTCATGGCCCAACGGCCACATCCGGCCCATCACATAATTTTATGTTGCCCAAAAGCAAAGCATGTGCATCAACTTCCATGATTCTTGCTAAAATCAAATTATCATATACAATAAATAAAAACATTGAGATATTGCAAGCAGTTTTTTGTTACAAAACACCTTTAACCAGTAACTTGAAGTCTTGTCCTTGACTTCTGATTTACAACTTGTTAAAAAAGTAGTTATCTATCAATTTGTTGTGTATATGTAATAGTACAAAGAGGCGTTTATATGGGTTCACAACGGCCCTCTGAGGAAAACCGTGATAACCCGCGACAAAACTGAGTTTGACACCCCTGAACTTGACATTTATTTGAAAGAAATATGCATTCCCAAACAGGGATAATGTGCCCTCACACTGAGTTGAGAATTTCCAATATTGTGGTTGAGACAAATGTAATTTAATACAGTAGTGTATTTCAACCCCTATTGTGTTCAACCAATAGAAATCAGCAAGTGTGGTCTCTGAATTTAAAGGGAGGATACAGCATCTATCTAATGTTCTCAAGCAGCTTTTCATTGTGTGTCATCAGTAAATATTTTAGCACAATGTTGACTTTTCTATCTGGAAACTGAATACTGCAGTCACGTTAGCACTGCACCCAACATTGTAGCATGCCAGGGTGCTGCTGGTCGTTGACATCAGATCATTTTCCACTGAACTGGAAGTGCCTTAAAAAGAAAGACTCTTCCAATTTGTAAGAAGCACCTGGAAAAGATTCCAGTAATTTATGATAACCAGAAAACAGGCCCCTGTATTTTTCCGCAGAGCCTGTTTATGTGACACCAATGTACAGGACATTAAGTGTCATCCAGCTGCAGACTGATAAACTCCTGCATACACTTTCTGTACTGCATCTCAGTGGGGCTGTTCGCGTTATATTGACCTGACTGGCTGTAGGGCCCCTCGGCCTCGCGCATCTCCTCGTTCATCTTGGCCAGTCGCAGCCTGCGGAGCAGGGAGAGAGGAAACCAAATGACATTAGAAAGATTGTTATCAGCGATCAAAAATCCCCTTCCAGACAGAGCAGCTTTATGAATGATCGATGCTTCTGACTGGCCACTGCAATGTGTCTAAGCAAGCGCCAAACAACGAATGACATGAACGTGATCATATAGTGACACCTTGTGGTTAAAAGTACCTCCTCCTTCATTCATGCAGCCAAGTAAACTGGAACGAAAAATGTAAAATAAGCATGACGGATCATAGTTTAAAGCCCTCTATCCATCCGTTTTCTACGTTGCTTGTCCTCATAGGGGTCGAAGGTGAACTGGAGCCTATCCCAGCTGACTTTGGGCGAGAGGCGGGGTACACCCTGGACTGGTCTGCTGGCCAATCGCAGGGCACACATGGACAAATGGCTATTCATACTCACATTCACACCTAGGAACAATTTAGAGTTTTCAAAGAAGCTAACAAGCATGTTTTTCAAATGCAGAAGGAAGCATAAAACATGCATGCAAGGGAAGGACATGGAAACCCCACACAGGGAAGGAACCTCAGAACTGTAAGGCACACATGCTAAACACTAGGAAACCATGCTGCACTGTCATCAGATCAGATTGCCTGTACTATAAACCTCCATATATAATTTCCCGCTGTCCGGGTTTATTTCTTGACAATGACCAGCACACACTGAGTCACATCTCATTAAAATGATGGACTACTCGGCAAAAATGTGTGCTGAATGCTAAACAAAATTAATGAGATGATGACTAAGCTGAGAGTTGGAAATGGTTCACAAACAAAAGATAGATATCTTGATGACAGGACAAAAATAAATGACACTCACAATGTAACAATGTCTGCATTGGCTGCTTCCACCGCGATGGCCAGCGGTGTTTTTTCCTCAATGTCTGCAGCATTCTGATTGGCTCCTCTTTTCAAAAATAAACACACTTGCCTGAAAGCAAGACACAAGTCTAACATATGGTGTGACAAAGTTTAGTTTATGAGTCAAAGAGTGCGGATGACCAACCCTGTGCGTCCCAGCATGGTGGCATGGTGCAGAGGTCCTCGACCTTGAGCATCCTGCTGATTCACATTGGCTGCATTTTGGAGCAGAAACTCGCAGGTCACCAGTGAACCCTGAAATGCAACAGAAATATATAGATTATTATTATTATTATTTTTTTTTAAAATAATTCTGATTTTAGTCATACTTCACTGAGCCAGTGAAGCCTGCTCACCCCCCGCACGGCCATGATGAGTGGCGTCCTCTTATCATCTTCCGTGTTGACCCAGTTGACTTGGGCTCCGTGGGCCAAGGCCTCAGCCATGTCAGGCAGGCTGCGAGCACATGAAGCCCAGTAGAGCTGAAGGCCTGAACTGTACTCCTTTGGCTCGTAGAACACCATCTCCTTACAAGGCGATGGTGGAGGCAGGGTGGTTGGCATGGGCGGAGTCTCAGCAATATCTGAATAATAAAGACAAAGAAATCAGCATACATAAAGTGAGAATAACTTAGACGTGGTATTGTTAAATTCAGTTCCATCCCATCCATTGTCTACAGCATCCTCATTAGGGTGGCTGGTGACCTAGAGCCTTTTCCAGCGGACTTTGGGCGAAAGGCAGAGCAAACCCTGGAAAGGTTGTCAGCCAATTACAGGGCACACATAGACAAAGTACCATTCGTGCTCACATTCATGCCTGTGGACAATTTAGAGTCTTCAATTAACCTAACATGCATTTTTTTATTATGTGAGAGGATATCACACAAGTTTTACAAAAGCAAAATTGTGTTTGCGAAAAGTTAAAGCACTTATAAATGTCTTTGTTTTCTGAAAAAACAAGAGTTTGTGTGGATATGGCTTTAGATTAGGTGAAAAACTGTTGGTTAAGTCATGAGAAGACTGACTATGCTTTTTACCTGCCTCTGCCAAACTACTATTAGAGGGGGTGGTGACCAGCATTTCCCTGCTGCCATCAGCGCTATGCTGGATGCCACTGTCTGCACTTTTGACTGTGGAGAAAGAAAACGACCATCAATGAGAAACACAGATGGACAACAACCTGAAGAAATGTTTTCTGAATTTTGTTGTGGATTCAGTAACTGTAATATTATATAATTGAGACTGAGTGCTGTCTTGATATATTAAAAAAAAATCATTATTATTACTTAATATTATAAGGCATTTATGAATGTGCTAATTTACTGATTTCATCATCATGTGCTAACCATTCGTCCACCGTGCCGCTTTATTCATTATTATTATTGACAGATAAAAACGGAATGACGGATCCCCACAATCGGGTTTCTACATCCCAACAACATGACGACACAGTGTACTGTATATTAATCAGGGAATCACAACAGTGTGTGAGAATCACTCTCTCCCCCAGGAAAAGACAACATGGAATATTTCTTTTTAGACAAAGAAATCCTCTATTATTAAGGTATGGATGAGGAAGAAGGCAAGAGGATGAAGGGATGTTAGGATCACAGACTCCAATTAGCAAGAGCCAAATGGACAAATGAGATGGAGAAGCAGGCCAAACATAAACATTGAATACTTACTGCTCCTGAGCTTGGAGGAGTTGTCAAAGTAGGAGAAGAGTGAGTGAAGCTCATCAGGACAGAAGAGAGAGTCCCGCCTGGCCTCCGAGCCACTGGCAACAGCTACGCAAGGGATGATGGGATTTGGGGGATGGGATTGGGCGGCACAGGGTATTGATTGAGCAGCAGGGTGGGCGGGATTGGCGATTTAAGGTAGGGCGGGTAGAGCAGGTATTAGTTCAGCAGCAAAGAACAGCCAGGGGAAGGAGACAGAGAGCGAGAGCGAGAGAGCGAGTGAGAGAGAGAGAGAGAGAGCGAGAGAGATAGTTATAGTAACAGGTTGACTGACACTGGAGGAGACAGACTACGAGAGGCAATGGGACGCAAACAGAGCTTAGACATATGCTGTTCACAGAGAACACACACTATGCCAGAGGGCTTGTTCACTAAAGTGTAAAAACCACATTAAGCACACGGGAATAGGACAGGCTACGATGAGGGAAGGACTCTTAAGTGCTTGTGCTTATGTAATCACCTCTGTCACCGGCAAACCTCACTCTTAAAGCTCAAATAATAAAGTTTGACAAAAGGTTTAAGACTTTCAAGTCAATACATACCCTACAAGTGTAACATTGTTGGCTAACAAGGGTCCATTTAACTGATCGTTCCACTGACCTGACTGTCCAGAGGTGTTGGAACCAGGTCGAAGTTTTGGGGTGGGCGGTGGTGGTCTTGGAGGAAGGTGCTCGGAGCTGTTGCTAAGTCTCTTCTCCTGTTTACTGAGGGACACCACCTTGCTCCGAAGCTCCTCGTCAGATGGCCTGCGCACAAACCTGCGATCCACGTACTTGGCTTTGATGTAAGCCTCTACTTCATGTCTGGTAAAACAAAAAGGAGAGAAGCAAATGAATAACTAGATTTTTTTTTACACTCTCAAAAGTATGCAAAAACTGCGTGATACATGCTGCCTGACACCAAATGTAAAACTATTACACTGGTTAATACGTCCCAGCATATGATAGCAATCCCTACATACTATGCAAATGTGCCCCCTAAGGGGCTTTGATGAGTGTAGGGTTAACATCTGAAAAATATGATGTGATAATTATGTAGTGCTTTGGGCTCACATTTCCCAGTGCCTTCTTTCAAACCTACAGTTAATAAATAAATGATAAAGAATTACCGGTAGCCTGCATACTGCGTCAGTGAATGAGTACAGTATAGGATTATCTTTCTTGTGGGATAAAAAAAAAATCTCTCCCTGACAAAAGTATACCTTGGGTCTCCTGGCTGTGGTTTTCTCGCTCCCAGCTCCTCTCGCCGAGCCTCATATATCTGGTTAATAACTCCATTTCCAAGTTCACACATAAGCTGTGAAAGATGAGTTAAAAGAGGGAGAGAAAAGAAATCATCTGCACTTTGTTGGCTGAATAGATCATGCAAGCACTCAAACATCATGAAATAAGAAAATTAAATTGAAAATTAATTAAAAGTAGTTCATGTAAAGCACAGGTGTCAAACTCAAGGCCGGAGGCGAGATCTGGTCCGCCACATCATTTTATGTGACCCACGAAAGCAAATCATGTGCATCAAATTCCATGATCAAAGTTTCAAATTGTCATATGAAATGAATGTTAAAATATTGTATTTTTTGTTACCAATCCCCTTTTCAGTAACTTAACAACCTCTTATCCTTGACTTCAAATTGGATAAATCAATTTGTTCTGTATATGCAATAATATGAGGCATTAACCATTACCCATGGTTTCACAGTCATGATGAACCTCTGAATGAAACCGTAGCCCATGACAAAAATGAGTTTGACACCCCTGACATAAAGGAACAGTGTGGTTCTTGTGCATTTCTTTATGAATACTAACTCTCTGTACCTTAAGCAGTTCTGGCTCCCATGAATCTAAAGTCAGGGACCGGACCTTTGAGAAATGAACTCCCAGACTCCTGCAGATGAAGAAAAATTGTCACAATGTTGATTGCAATTCATTTTGTTGTTGTTGTTTTTGTAGAAGGCCAGGACGGTTCATTGCTATGAGGTCTTACATACTGTACATACTGTACAATGGTCGATTTAACTAATTGCATCAAAGGTTATATAGCCTCGCTATCTTTATCTCGGAACAATACTGTATGCTTAAAATTCTGTTATTTTGTTTCCCTTAAGAATATTTATAATAAAGTCAATAGGACTCAATAGACAATTTTGTATGAAGAGCAACTTATATTTGGTGTGATAACTCTAGGTATGAATGCATTACGGACACTGGGAATTGACCAGGACACTGCACACTTGTCATTACATTTCTATGTTGCCTAGTTATTTGAATTTAATAATAGAATAAAATCCTGGAAATTCGTCTCACTAAGTTTACATTTCTTAAACCCCTGGAGATCAGCATTTTGTTCATTACAATCCTCATCACAATATTTTCACCTGTGAATTCCAGAGCACTGGATACAAAGAGTTATGCCTAGATTGATGCTGGCCCAGCGTGGATCTGGCTGGCCGCAGTCACAGCAACAAGCGTTGCCCGGGATGGCGATGACTTTCTGCAGGGCACTCTCCCCCTTCAGTGATCTCTCCTTGGGCTCCCCACCAGAGTCTAAGCTCCCTGTTGATGTGGAAGACTTCCTCTCCAGCTTCTGTGGTGGTAACAGCAAATAAATACTCATGATTTGTTGTGATGGTCCTTGTGGACTCAGGACACCTCAAGATTGTCAGTATACAAATCAACACAAGGGTATAAAAATTAACACACAGGTATACAAATGAACACAGACTACTATGATGATTAGCATCTTAAATCCAAGCATTGTAGATTACAAGATGATAAAACGTGCTGTTATCCATCACATTATTTTCCCCAAGTCCTGTTAAGGTTATTGGTTTGTTTCTGTGCAATCCTTACAGTGACAGAGCTGCCGATATGTTGAAAGTCACTTCCAGAACAATTTGTCCAAATTTGTCTGAATTTCCATATTTTCAAAATTTTGTCAAGAACATTACCACGGGACAGTTATTGCAGTATATTATGTAATATAACAAAAACAGTTCTGCATACTGTTGAATTGCACAACATAATCATTACTCTATCAGACATGCAAACACCAAATGCATGCACTTTCTTGTTTTTAGCAAATAATCATTAACTTAGAATTTTATGGCTGTAAAACGTTCCAAAAAAGGTGGGACTGGTGGCAAAAAAGACTGAGAAAGTTGAGGAATGCTAATCAAACACCTGTTTGGCTCATCCCACATGTGAACAGGCTAATTGGGAACAGGTGGGTGCCATGATTGGGTATAAAAGGAGCTTCCCTGAATTGCTCAGTCATTCACAAGCAAAGATTGGGCGAGGTTCACCTCTTTGTGAACAAGTGCGTGAGAAAATAGTCGAACAGTTTAAGGACAATGTTCCTCAACGTACAATTGCAAGGAATTTAGGGATTTCATCATCTACGGTCCATAACATCATCAAAAGGTTCACCATTAATGCTGAAAGGTACATACAGGTTTTGGAGAAACATATGCTGCCATCCAAGCAACGTCTTTTCCATGGACGCCCCTGCTTATCTCAGCAAGACAATTCCAAATCACATTCTGCACGTGTTACAACAGTGTGGCTTCGTAGCAAAAGAGTGCGGGTACTAGACTGGCCTGCCTGTAGTCCAGACCTGTCTCCCATTGAAAATGTGTGGCACATTATGAAGCGTAAAATACGACAACGGAGACCCAGGATTGATGAACAGCTGAAGCTGTACATCAAGCAAGAATGGGAAAGAATTATACCTACAAAGCTTCAACAATTAGTGTCCTCAGTTCCCAAACGTTTATTGAATGTTGTTAAAAGAAAAGGTGATGTAACACAGTGGTAAACATGACCCTGTCCCAGCTTTTTTGGAACGTGTTGCAGCCATAAAATTCTAAGTTAATGATTATTTGCTAAAAACAGTAAAGTTTATCAGTTTGAACATTAAATACCTTGTCTTTGTAGTGTATTCAATTAAATATAGGTCGAACATGATTTGCAAATCATTGTATTCTGTTATTTGTTTAACGTCCCAACTACATTGGAATTGGGGTTGTAGCTAATGTGAAATTAATCTTTTGTTTGCGTGCAAAATGGCATTAAATATGAACAATGTATCTAATATAGTAATATTATATTGCAAAACAAGTTATTATAAAGTTAAGTGTCTCACCATTACTATATAAAAAGCCAAAGCAAACATGATCGGTCAGTATGGGTTCTTTTGTCACGTAATGTGGGTGCACGTAAGCTTTCAGTGAGCTTCATGTGTCTTTGGGATGCCCTAAAAAAAAATAAAAATCCTTCGGTGACAATCTGTATGTACAGCCTATGACGTAAAATGACACAATTATTTATTAATTAACGGAAATAAGTGTGAATAACCCAGTAACTCGTGGTCGGCTATTGACTTCCATAGGCTTTCTGCCAACCGAGACACAAACGTGACGATTTGGTAACGACACGGCAAACACTCCCATATCCAGGACAATCAGTGTTAGGGCCATTACGAGTCAGCGTACAGTGATTTCCGAAACAAGATACGGAAGTCCCTTAACATAGGATTTATGTTATTGAAGTCTTACAAATAGTATATGTGTTTTATAAATGTAAATTTTCCCTCCATCCAGTTAGCCTTGTCGCGATTTTACCTCAGCGTCATCTCCCTTCTCACGGAAGGCAGTGGCGATGCTGTTCTGGACTGCTTTGATCCACGCCTGTCGCAGCTTCTCAGAATCTGCTTGCATCATGCAGCTCCTGTTGGGACAAACAAGCGTCACACAACTCCTGCCTGCTCAGTGTGAGCGTGTGTCAGTGTGTGCATGCCTTGTCTTGTGGTCGGACGTTGGTACATTACTACTACGTTTTCATGTTACTGTGCTCATTAAAACTGACTGAGTGACTAGTAGTGCCCCAAAAGTTAATGTGGCTGCACTATAGACCGATGTATTTGTGTGCAGTACATTTGTATGTGTACTTACTTGGTGGGTGACACCACCTCAAAACAAAAACGTCGCTCTAAATCTTCACAGTGCTTGACAGTGCACAGTCTCAGGTCTTCCACAACAACTGTCAGGTTGTCCTAGGGGGAACATAAAAAGCAGTGGGTATGCCAAATCAATTTTCTTTGCCTCAGGTCTTCCACAACAACTGTCAGGTTGTCCTGGAGGTGAACATAAAAAGCAATGGGTATGCCAAATTTATTTATTTTTCTTTGGCTTTGTTCAGTGTGTTTGGTTGAACAAGGAAAAGGGACATATACTGATATGACCATGTGTCAGCTGCCAAGTATCATTCAAAGTTGTCAGTGTTATTCCTTTTCACAATAAACCTACAGAGTTGAGAAATGTGACCTGCAGAGCACCGACAAGAAAGGCTAACAAATCCCTTGGATGGTCATACAAATTATCAGTTTGGAATTGTGGATAACATCTTAATGCTAAAACATCCTGTTATCCTCTAAAAACAAGCAACAGACATGCATGTCTAATTGAGGGTTGTGCACTGGATTTCACTTGACATACCTTTAATTTCTTCTGGTAAACGAGCTGATTATTTTGGATGGAGAACCACCGTCTGCAAAGAGATCACAAGATTATTAGAGGAGGAAAAATCCGTACCTCTGTTAGGTTTACTGTGTTTTAAAGACAGTGGTAAATTCATTTCAATATTGTTCTGTTAACATCACTTTGAGACTCAAATGAATGGTGAGGCCCTAATATAATATCAACTAAATTATAAATAATCAATGTTTTATATATTTCTTCAATCATAAAAGGGAGGTCCAAATCAAGCCTAGTCTCGCATCGCGACTCTCAAATTGTTCATGTATCCATGTTCATTTAATCTGAAGTGGTCCCGCCTGTCATACCTATTCCATGTCTTGAAGGCATTGCTGGCCCTCTTAAAAAGATAACCCTCCATGGCGATGCCATTATCTGCATCCACGTTGTATTCCAACTTGGTGTCGTCATTTGAGAAGTCCTAAACGGGGAGGAAAGGTTTGCAAAGATAAAAAGCATGATGTTAAAGAAAAAAAGAAAAAATTATACACATAATCCTTCCAGACTCTCTGTTGTAACGAATCGCTTTCGAAGGTCATGAGTGATTCTGCAATTTTGCCAAAGTAAAAAAGGAGGGGTACTTGAACTTGAACAAATGAACTTTTAAATGTCCATACCTTATCCACATATTTTATACCTGAATTTGGGCCAAATTACACATTTGAAGCGTGCATACTTGGTGAAAAATTATAAACCAAAATCCATCACTTTAATAGTTGTTATAGAAGCAGCTCATTGTATTGTCTTCTGATGTAAAACAATCTGATGTGTTGTCATGGGATCTTCACTGGGCTCATATGAGTTCAACTACCTCAGTGAGCTATTGTTGCACTGTGATAAAGCCCCTGCAGCTTCCTCTGCTTCAAATGACATTGAACACTGGGATGCATGCATGTGTGTGAGTATGTGTATCCTTGAGGTCTCAGTTTACATCAAGGCTAAGTGATCTGTCAACCAATTACAGCTATGGTAATCTACACTTCATGGACAAAAGTAACCCTGACCGTGCCATCCACCAGAAGTGACACTTGGGGGGGGAAAAACATGGAGTAAGTTCCCCATTTGCAGCGTCCACTGCACCTTGGAAGATTTTCTTCCTGATGTTGGAGTAGATATGTAGATATTTTTGTCCTTTCATCAAGAGGAATATTTGTGATGTCAGAGATCACTGGAAATTGCCTGGCTCAGATTTCTGTTCATTGCTAAGGCAAGGATTTAACGGTTTATTAATTTATTTAAATGGTTGTCACAAGACTTCATTGAGAGAAAAGATCTACACTGACATTTATAATATGTATCATCGATTCTCTCAGTTTACAGTCCTGTGAAAAAAGTATTTGGGCCTTCTCAAATTCTCTCTTTTAAAAAAAAAAACAATTGATTATTTAACAATGTAAAAACTAACGATTTCTAATCACGTTTAATGGAAAGCTGAGTTCATTTTCAGTCACCAAACCCAAGCCTGATTACCTCCAGACCTGTTCAATCAAGAAATCACTTGAACAGAACCTGGAGTCTGACAATAGATCTCAAAAAGCTGCAACAAAACGCCACAATCCAAAGAAATTTAAGAACAAATGAGAAATAAAGTAATTGACATTTCTCAGTCTGGAAAGGGTTACAAAGCCAGTTCTAAAGCTTTAGGGCTCCAACGAACCACGGTGAGCGCCATAAAGCCACAAATGGAGAAAACATGGAACAGTGGCAAACTTTCCCAGGAGTGGCCTTCCAACAAAAATTAACCCAAGAGCACAGTAACAACTCATCCAGGAGGTCACAAAGGAACCCAGGACAATATCTGAAGAACTGCAGGCCTCCCCTGCCTCAGTTATGGTCAGTGTTCATGACTCAACAACAAGGAAGAGACTGGGCAAAAATGGCATCCATGGCAGAGTTCTAAGGCGAAAACCACTACTGACCAAAAAGAACAAAGGCTTATCAGAATCAGAATCATCTTTATTTGCCAAGTATGTCCAAAACACACAAGGAATTTGTCTCCGGTAGTTGGAGCCGCTCTAGTACAACAGACAGTCAATTTACAGAACACTTTGGAGACATAAAGACATTGACAAAAAACAACATATACTTATATTACTTATGCATTACTTTCATAGCTACGATTGTTGAGAAAGTTATTTTTAATAAACTCAGCAATTTCTTGAACTTAAATTGACTTTTTGACAAATTTCAATCAGGTTTCCGAACTCATCACAATACAGAATCTGCTCTTATCAAAGTGCTAAATGATATAAGGTTGAATACTGACTCGGGAAAGGTGTCAATTCTGGTCTTGTTGGACCTCAGTGCGGCTTTTGATACGGTAAATCATAATATACTGCTGAACAGGTTGGAAATGTGGGTAGGACAAAATGGAACAGTCCTTAAATGGTTCCTACCTGGAGGAAAGGAGTTATTTTGCAACCATTGTAAGTGTTCAATCTCATCGAATGGCGATGACCTATGGGGTCCCTCAAGGGTCAGTTTGTGGACCCCTCCTGTTCAGCCTGTATATGCTACTCAAATTCTTCAGAACTTTAATTTTGACTATCATAGCTATGCAGATGACACACAGTTATATCTTGCAATGTCTACAGATGACTACAGTACAATTGAGGTGTTGTGTCACTGTCTAAAACAAATAACTGGGTGAGCCAAAGTTTTCTTCCATTAAACAACAACAAAACTAAGATAATTGTTTTTGGCAATAAAGAAAAGAGGATTGCTGTTAGTAAATACTTGGAGTCACTCTCTTTAAAAACCAAAGACCTAGTCCGAAACCTTGGTGTTCTGATAAGATTCCGACCTGAGTTCCAACAGTCATATCAAATAAATTACTAAAACTGCCTTCTACCATCTGAAGAACATATCCAGAGTGAAGGCTTGCATCTGTCAAGGAGACCAGGAGCTCATCCATGCTTTTATCTCAAGTAGATTGACTATTTTAATGGTCTTCTGACTGGACTCCCTAAAAAGAGCATTAAACAGCTGCAGCTCATTCAAAATGCTTCAGCTCGGGTTCTGACCAGAACAATGTGGTCAAAGCATATCACACCAATTCTAAAGTCTTTACATTGGGTTAAAGTTCTGCTACTGGTCTATAAATCACTAAATGGCTTAGGTCCTGAACACATGAAAGAAATGCTAATGGAATATAAACCCAGTAGGGCTCTGAGATCGACAAACTCAGGTCAAATAGTGGAGCACAGAGTCCAAAGCAAACATGGTGAAGCAGCATTTAGCTATTATGATGCACACAAATGGAATAAGTTGCTAACAGAAGAGACAAGTGTGAATGTATTTAAGTCCAGGTTTAAAACTCTTTCCCCCCCCTTCTTTCTTTTTAGAGCATTTCCACTTTTAAATTATATTTCTTTCACTGTACGCTCTTTTAATTGTACTTTTATTTTTTTTTCTCTGGTTTAATTATTTATAAGCTGTTTTTAAATGCTTTTAAATCGTGTAAAGCACATTGAGTTACCTTGTGTCTGAAATGCGCTATATAAATAAATTTGCTTTGCTTATGCAAAAAAAACATCTGAATGATTCCCAAGACTTTTGGGAGAATATTCTATGGACTGACGAGACGAAAGTCGAACTTTTTTTGAAGGTGTGTGTTTCGTTACATATGGCATAAATAGCATTTCAGAAAAAGAACATCATAACAACAGTCAATCATTGTGGTGGTAGTGTGATGGTTTGGAGCTGCTTCACTACTGTAGGTCCTGGACGACTTGCTGTGATTGCTGGAACCATGAATTCTGCGCTTGACCAGAAAGTCCTGAAGGAGAATGTTTGGCCATCAGTTCGTGACTTCCAAGCTGAAGCACACTTCAGGATAATGATCCAAATCACACTAGCAAGTCAACTTCTGAATGGCTTGAAAACAAAAAAATGTTTTGGAGAGGCTTAGACAAAGTCCAGACTTGAATCTGATTGAAATTCTGTGGTATGATCTTGTGTTATATTTGTCTGATATTTACATTTATTTGATGATCTTAAACAAAGTGGGGAAACTTGCGAAAATATAAGAATTTGAGAAGGGGAGGGGGGGCAATAATTTTTCACAGCACTGCACATGTACACACATACACCACTAATTATTGAGATCAAATAAATAAATGTATTAAGTGCAACACTGTTGCTGACTTCAAACCAACAACATTGGTTCATGACAGAATGGCAAAAGCAATGAGGCATCACAACAAAACACACCACATAATAAAGAGAAAACATGAATGCATGTATGGCACTCTTAAATGAATGGGCAGTCATGAGTGCAATCACGTACACAAACACTGCAATACACTCTTGGTTGGTTAGTGCGGCAAAGGAGAGGAGATGGTGAAAGGTTGGGTTAGAAAACATAAACCAAACAGAAATCAATGAGGTGATACTACGTACGGAGGATGACCTCCAAGCACAAAAGTTTCGGTGGTCTGAGTCGAACTCCGTCACTTCCTAAACGTTACACACACAGCAAAAGGAAAAGAAACGTACTTCATGGCCCTCAAAGATTTGTTGATAAAAGAGAAAAAACAAGCTGAATGTAAGAGAAAACAAATGTCTCAACAATACATCAACAGTCATGGGTATAGGCTCACAATCGAATATGAACAGAGATACACACAAATGCTCACCAGATACCAAACATAGTGGAAACGACTGAAAATCTTCATTTTCAACAATCCTGTCAAGTGCGTACAATCTTGTGCGATTCCCTAGCGAGGTCAATAAGTCTTCTGCATCAAAAGCTCAAAGTGTAGCATCTCATTGACACTAAGCAGCATGCCCATTTCCTAAACAAATGCACAATGTCCTTTGACTGTGTGTGCGTGTGTCTGTCAAAACCCTGTCACAGCTACTGCTGCTGCTCCTCCTCGAGTCCTTATGCTCTGAAGGTCACCTGTGTGCCTGTTTGTGTGTGTGTCTGTGTGTGGGGGGGAGATCCGATATTAAAGCGAACGGTGCAAAACAGCTCAGTCATCAAACATTTATATGCTATTGAGCTTAGCAGTGACACACTCAGATTTTCCTCACTACAAGCTGTGGAAAACCTTCATGAAAGCAGCAATGCTCTTTCCCCTAAGGCCATAGTGTCACAGGTGAGTCATGCAGAAAATTGTGGATGTCCTTCTAACAATCTTTGAGTATAGAAATGTCCAGAAATTGGGAAAAATAAAAAATAAATCACATGGCCATAGAACTATAACATATTGCAACAGGTATTCTTCAATTGTTTATGATGCTGTTGTATATGTATCATAAACGTTTTTCAACATAACCATCACGTTTCAATAATAAAGTCAGCTCAAATTACATTGTTAATTGACTTTTGAATGGCATTAAATCTATGAAAAAATGTAATATGGCTAATAAAACAATGTCCTGTTCTACACGCAAAATCAGCTTTGGTGATCATGTGTTAAAATTGTGAATGACAGAAATATTCTGTTAAATCTTGTCGTCTACTAAAGCCCCCATCTTTAGGAGGTTATAGTTTTTATTTTTGTCATCTGTCCACACACAACAGTCTACGCAAAGGGAGTCAAAGAGGGAAAAGAGGTGACCAAACATTGCTTACCTGCAAAGCAGCCTGAAGAAAGTAGAAGAAAATGGGGAAAAAGAGGATCAGACAATTGGTTAGGAGGGTAGAAAAAGAGTGTTGGCAGACAAGACAACATTATAGGTGGATGAGGAGGAGAGGTGTTAAATGCCAAACATGAACTAGCACAAGAAGAAAGAGTGGGGTATGCAGACAACACAACTAGTGAGCCAAGACGCCAGAATGTGAATACAAGAAAATGGAGTACTAGTACTTCGAAAACTGACATTTTCCTTGCATTTGAATAAGCCCATAAGTAAAAATACATAAGAGCAGCAGGATTTTGCGTTGCTGATGGTTTTAGATCTATCAAGCTATTATAGAACCGGGACTCAGAATAGTTTAAAACAGTGGTCCATAAACCTTTGACCCCAAGCACAACCAAAAAAAAAATATTGGTCTTCCAACTACCACCATCATTAACACAGAGTAGCATACCAGGCCTAAGTGTTCATCAAAAACGAGGCAAATGTTTTCTTCCCAAAAAGTACATTAAATGTCATTGTAGGACGCTGTAACATGAAGCAGAGTTTTAACATTAAGTATAGGACAAGACAAAAGAATTAAATGCAAATGTAATGTACTAAACAACTTAAATACAACTGAACTGTACTTTGGCTTTGATTCTTTCACATGCAAATAGTGGTATTCACCTTGTACCACACTTTGCGAATGACTGGTTTAGAATATGTCAAAAAGTCTTGTATTTTTCACATTTGTGGGTAGGGGCAATGTTAAAGAAGTAGGGCATCATTCCTAATTGCACACATTTCATTGATGGTACAATTATTTGACTACCATTTCAGTTACTTTCGAGTTAGAAATTGAATGAAATTAGGGCTATATTTTACACAAATGTGTACCTTTTGCTGGATGGTGGAGTGTTTTTGCTCCATTTCCCGCTTCTCTTTGGCAGCATCCACCACCAGCTGGTCCAACTATAAAGGACAACAGATTAGTCAGGCATGCAAAACCACCTGGCCACACTCATACCTTAAAAAAACCACGATGAGATTCTACAAAAAATAACAGGCATTTTTACCAGTTAAATCTCTAATGCTTAATCCAAAAGTGTTTAAGTTGTTCACGCTTCATATGCACTTCACATTCTTTGGATTAGAACATAAATTAGATAGTAAATCCCTCTCCTACAAACAAAACTGACCCGTCGGCAAGAGAGTGTGCAATCAGGTGGGAAATGAATGTACATTGTACAGGTATTCATAAAAGAAACATATGTTCCTCTGATCAGAGATGAAAGCAACAAATGCCTGCATTCATAGGGGGGTGCCACAAATGTGCCAGTTTGCCCCAAGGCGTAGAGGTTCAAGTCTATTCATAATTTGTTGCGACCTAAATCAGAAGGCAAGACAAAAGGATCATGTTGATTACAGGTCAATTGGTAAAGAGGGTAAACTGAACAAATGGTGAGGACTCAAAACTTTCGTGAGCAAAATGTGACACTTTAGTACTCTCTGACAGCTGTCACTAATATCTTGCTATCTTACTGACACAGAAATACAATTTATTCTTTTTGAGTAAAATGTATGTAAATTGTTTTGAGGTTTTATATGACAATGAAAACTATTATTATTATTATTGCATAGAATCCACTTTACAAATATAGGAGGACGGAAGAAGTATTTTATTTCCGGGAGGAGCAAAGTTTGGTGTAAAGTTATATACTTTAACAATAATATGACACACGTATGATATAATATGACCTGTTATTTAGGAGTAAGATATTAAAAACATGTAGCGATGTGATGTTTGAAAAAAAAAAAGATATGCTTTTTTTTGGGGGGGGGGCTTTGCCTTTTGTTTTGTTTGGGCAGGAAATGGGTGGACGGCAGAGCGACAGTATGATAGCATCAGATGGGAAATATTTTCCCGCTGTCACAGCCATAACAACAAGTCCAGTCCAGTCCACATTGTTTATCTACATACGTTTTATTCAAATGTGTGTGAAGCTCACATACATACTTTTATTAAGTGAATCACCTTAATTTCAATGTTTTATGCCCACAAAGCATCCTACCAATGGTGACGCCAAATTTAACCAATATCCTGACATCTGTAGCTACAGAGAACTGCTTTTTTCATAGTAGGACACCAGATTTATTTACTTCTCTCATTTCCTCAGCCATCCAAAATAACACAAATAGAGGCAGTATATATATTTGATGTTTGTAGTGTCATTTTCCTGCCCTTAGTCATACATAGACAACAGACCTGCTGATAGCTCCTCCACAATTCCCTACACAGCCGCTCCACCTTCTTCAGCTTCATGATAGAAGGCGACTTAATCGTCTCGTCCTTACTTCCGATTGGATGTTGATTCTCCCCTCGTCACTTTTGCACAGATTCAAGCTCAGCGTGTATGCAGTCTTCCAGATTCACACACCAGGGTTACACTGTTACATGTTTGAATTTTTCCTCTCCCAATTTACCTCTTCTCTCCTTTGAAGCCACGTGTTTCCATATGTGCCTCTTCCTTCTGCGTCGATCACTATGGAAGATTACACTCAGCCTCTCATCCTGTCCCAAATATGCATCAACAAAAGCTTCTATTTTCCTGATCCTGTTCTCCCTTGTGAAGGATGGTTCCAATTTCAGCACGAAAGCTAAAAACCGCACTTGTCTCACCACTCCAGTTTAGAGGAATGCTGTTTGAACTGTTCAGAATTCACTCACAAACGAGCCTCCTCTCTTGTTCCCATAGAAACCCTATTTGGTCTGTGCTTCTTTTTACAACTGTAGTCCACTACTTTCTTCTTCTCTAACTTGTCACTCTCCTACTTTCAGAAAAATGTCTTCTCATTTAGATTTTTTTTCCTGATCTAGCCTCAGAACTACCTGCTAACAATCCACAAGACTTCAATATGATTCTTGGGTTTCTCCACCACATTCTCTCAGCTGACTCGAAACGCTAGTGAGACTGATGGTGGGAAAACACATCACAAGCCTTCTAGCTGCCGTCTTCCTCATTCTACTGAGATCATCATCTCAAAGTCACATATGGGCTAAGAGGGAGGGGTGTTTCTAGGGATGCACACAGATTCACTTTACAGAGAACAATTCTTATAATCAAACTATACATTCCCCTACCAAACATAACAATTAATGTTTATCCCTCACATGGTACTGGTATGTAAACATTTCTTACAGTAAGTCTTTTGCTTGGCTCAGAATAACTCCAAGTTTGCATGTGATCTTTTGTACTCACTGTCTAGGTACCTGTGTAAGTATTCGATAAAAAATGTCAAGAATAGTTGCACACTATTGCTAAACAAGAATATGTTGAGACCGGGGGAACTAGGTTCAAGACCCCGACGGGACCATCCGCCAACATCCCCCGGACTCACGGCTGTGGTGTCCTTGAGCAAGACACTGATACCCCGAACTGCTCCCTGGGCGCTTCAGCTGCCCCCTGCTCCAGTGTGTTCCACTAACAAGTGTGTGTCTTGATTGTGATGGGTAAAATGCAGAGAACAAATTTTGTGTCCGTGCATGCATGCATGTTCATGACAATAAAGGTGATTCTTCTTCTTCTTGAGCATAGGTGTTTCTAGGCCATTTTTGGGGGTGCTCCAGCATGCCTAAAATGAATACCTGCACCCCTAAAATTTGAGCGATCAAAAACAAACTTAAACAATTTTGTTTTTAAACAACCTAGAAAACTGTCCAACCACAGCGCTTGGTTGTAACCGAATATTTTAACAACAAAATTACAGCAACCCTCCGCCCCCATTGTCTCAAAGATGGTTTGCTCAACCCAATCCCTACCACCTCTCCCTGACTGGGTTCTCAGTGCGCAGAGCAATACACTGTCTTCTGGTGATATGGTGTAAAAACCAGGATGTGTGGCACATCTTTTAACTTCAGCCACTAAGTACCAACACACTGTTATCATTACATGTCCTCATTTTTTTCTGTATTTAATCATAGGTCACAATTTATGTTGTTAGGTAGGAGTTAGCTGATGTTTTTTTTTTCTAGCTATAGGAAACCACTCAGGTGGTCAGACAGTTCCACTGCCCTCTGTTTGAATTGGATTAAGAGAAGTTAGTTGTTGTGCCATGTACGTCTGATAATATTAAAGTCAAGGTTCTACTGTATAGCTTATTGACTGGCAAAGGGGTTTCATTTGTGGCGGTGCTGAAGCCCCCCTAAAATGAATCCCTGAATAGTCCCTGGTTATGAGTCATGTTGCAGTTTTCATCCATGGTCCCCAGTTTAATATACATAAAAGTATACATGTATGTGATTTTGTAACGAGAGCATTGTGAGTACAGTAAGGTTTACGTTAGTAAATCAAGGCACACTAATTGGATACTGTATTGTACGCATGTACATATCTGTGTGGGTGTATTTTGTTGAGCTATCCTGTATGCTTTACCTGTCCTCCGAGCTGTTTCATTAGCGGCTGTAATTCACTGAAGAGGTCATAGCCTTGGTGGAAAAAGGTCAGGTGGGCATACATAAAGGACAGCATCTGTGGTGAGGACAGTCATTAATATCCAGATCAAAAATATCTCTACATTGTGAAACAGTGAAGGATACTGTACTTACAGATTTTAGGATTTCCGATCTTCTCTTGGACTGTAGCACATTAATCTGTAAAAATAAATAAATACATTGAGCCATTTGGGTGACTGCGAATGTGATGTATGTAGGCCACAAGGAAAATATTAACACGACATAAAGTTCCAATTCACAGACACCAGGGGGAGCTCTGTATGACTGCAGATGATAATAGTGTCACAAGTAGCTTCTAAATTCTTGCCTCTAGCCTTGTCTCGCGTTCTCGGTATATCTGCTTTCCTCTATGTGCACCAGCCCGACTTATTCTTCCCTCAAGATCTAATTATTAATTTCTTGTTAATTGGGCATGTAAAGTCACTTCAGCATAAATGCTGCAGAGTCAAGAAAAGAGATGTGCAATTATAGTTTCATGGCTTAATCTTGCAAGTCTTTTGCAAATTCCTCTTGAGCCCAATATAACAGTTGTAAGTGGATGGCAATTTAAGATTTGAACATCTTTGATTAATTCATTATTGCACCAAACTTCCAACTGCCCTGGGCACTCTCTGGTACATGTCTAAAAGATCAAAGAAATGAAATTATTTATTCTTCTAGTATTTCACTCATTTTTGCTTGAGTGGCATCTCCAAAAGAAACCTACATCCATCCATCCATTTTCTGGACCGCCTATCCTCACTAGGGTCGCGGGCGTGCTGGAGCCTATCCCAGCTATCTTCGGGCAAGAAGCGGGGTACATCCTGAACTGGTAGCCAGCCAATCGCAGTGCACATATAAACAAACAACGATTCGCACTCACATTCAAAAGAATCCTATTTTTTGTAAATAATACACCTCAGAAGTCAAACAAAACATGGAGTTCAAACCATCAGCATGGGTGACATCTGAAACTCTTCTGAGTCCTCAGCTCAGTGAGCAATTTAAGGATTAAATTCATGTGTTTGTAAGTTTTTAATTATCGGTAATCATTTAATTTAATGCTACGGAGCCCCTAAAGGTACATGGGGGAAAAGAAAAAAAAAGAAACTTGTTTTTCATTCGAACGAGAAACTTTCTCATTAGAATGAGAAACCTTCTCGTTACAATGAGAAACGTCTACCTGTGAGTGCTAGCTTATTTACCTTCCTGCGTTAGGGTAGCCGTACAGTAGCATTTTTACAACTTGCTTCCAGCGCATGTAAGTTGAGAGACTGGCAACAGAAGAGAACTTGCTCTTTCCTCAAAACAAGGAATATACCTGATAGTGTCACCGACCAACTAAAAGATCATAAGGTGAGTATAAATGTAAACTTTCATCACACGAATATACCAGTATAGGGTATGGAATATCTGAGCCATATTTGCGAGTGTGTGTGTGTAAATAAGATACCACTCACAGATAGACAGAAAGGTAGACGTTTCTCATTGTAAAGAGAAACTCTCTCATTGTAATGAGAACGTTTCTCAGTACAATGAGAAAGTTTCTCGTTCGGATGACAAACTGTTTTTTTTCTTCCCCCCCCCCCATGTAGAATGCTATATTTCAGGTTTATAAAATTTACCTTCATGTTAGTGGAGATTTGTATATGAATCCAGTAAACACATATGATGATGTATTTGAGCCCAACACTACCATAGTTAATGTAACAGTAGTAAATGATTAAAGCTGTTCACTTCATGAAGGGATATCATGATGCAGAATTATATCGCACAACACAGTAGTATCATAAATGCACCAGGCTTACACGTTCTCTCAACTAAGTTCCTCTGCCTCTTTCATCTTGTATGTCACTTTACATTGTCGCAGGAAAGCTAAATTCCAAGTCTTAACTGTTTCCTACAAGACCCATAAGTGGGAGGTTTTTTTTCCTGCTGTGCCAGCAGCTTGCCACAAAGATTTCCAATATGCAGACCAAAAGGCAGGAAAAACTAGGGCTAAGCTTTGTTTTCTGAGAGAACTAAACTTGTCCAATGAACCACAGGAACACACTACCAAACCTATTTTCCACATCTGCATTTTTTGCTTCTGATTCTTGCTTCTGAGGCTTTTTAGGTTGGCCATACACACACAATAGTTTTAATCCAAATGTGGCTGTGAGGCTTTTTGGATTTCTACTTGTTCTATTGCTCATTTCCTCGTCTTTGTTCTTCCTCTTTTACATACTCTTATTTAAATAATTTGTTTTGCACTATATATCCATCTCCACTATACAAGTATATCTGAAATAGGATTCCTCCAGTTCAGCTTTGTCCTCTTCCATCTGGTAGTGCGTTACTTTGTATTTATTCGGATCAAACATGTCTGAGTCTGATTCTTCCTTGTACCACATCAGCATGTTTAACCCTGACACAGCAAATTAGGCTTTCAGTTCAAATCTGTGACTGCTAGTGCAGCATTTTAGAACGCCTGGTTGATGAAAGATGCATGCTACTCCTATTTTTTTTCCTATTTAAAAACTAACCTCCTCAGTTAAGAAACTTGCATTATTGAGCTTCAGAAAAAAAAAAAATATTCCATTAACCAAAATGGTGTAATAACTTGATTATTCAATTAACTAAAATGTGTAATAACATGATTATTCAATTAACTGAAAGAACAACACCGGCCAATTTAAGTAACAAGTACATTTTAATGATGTTCGACAATATGCTGACATATTGCTTTCAACAGAAAATAACGACTGGCGAAATTATAATAAAAGACAGAAGAAAACCTGGCCATCTCCTAACATATCATTGATTTCCTGTCACTGAATATTACAATGTGCATTGATATGCCGTCCTACCTGCAAAACGTAGTCGAGGACGATGTGTCGGAAGCACTTGCGTGTGGCAGTAAGGATGTTGGTAGCCTCTTCCACTTCATGCTGCTTGTTGCGGGGAGCCTGGGCATTCTTGATCAGTGCTGCATCCTTTTCTTCACTCACCTTGTCAAATTGCTTCTTGGCTTCTTTAAACTTACGTAGGTCACTGGCAATTGGATAGAGTGAACAGACAGGTAGCGTTTTAGATGTTTTTTTACGGTGTCTGTAAAGACTGTGGTCGGTGAAAGTGAAACTTGAAAAGAAGCCAAGTTATCATTGATTTAGATCCAACAGTTACACAGCAGGGTGAATGATAAATATATTTAAATAAATAAGTCCACACAGACCCCAAGTCTTTCATTATGATAACGAAGCTGTGTTTCTGCAAGCGTCTGCAGTGTACACACATTAAATATTCCTGTGTGTCACATTTCTTCTCTCGTGTCTTTGGGCTTAGAGAGATGAAGTCATATTTGAATGCTGTAATGCAGTGGGTGATTATAAAGGAACACACTTCCCTGCTTTATCTGACAAGCATTGTGACTACCGATGTGGGTGTTAAGCCTGAGTGAGTCAGGGGCAAAAAAAGACTCATTCCTAAAAATCTAATTAACTAGGGTTAAGGTTCCACTGCTTCTTCAAAGAACAGCCCACCTGGAGTGCTATATTTGGAAATAAGTCGCCATAAAAAACAAATAATTTTTCATCCTCAAACCATTCTTAAAGTATACCTGCTCTCTTCCTCCTTATATAATTTATCTGACTTGGCTTCAGAATGGAAGGCAAATTATAGTCATTTCTTATATCCATTAGGGCTGCACAATATATCGTTTGAGTATCCTCATCGCAATGTATGTGTGTGCAATAGTCACGTAATGGTCCTGTGCAATGTTGGGTGTATTGATATGAAGTCAATCAACTGTAATATTAATAAGCAACCAGCAGAGGGACCTGGTTAGACTTGCTAATAAGACTAGCACCGATGTTACGGTAAATTATAACCCATCAAACAACACCCACAGAGCAGAGTGTTAATATACTTATTTTTTTCTTAATATTAACTATTAATGAGGACACGAGAAACAATTAGACAAAATTTACTGTAACTCTCTTTAGAATGTGACGGACAAATGCATGTTGCAACAGATTACACTTGGGGGCAGGGGGGACAGCCATGGCATTATTGAAGGGACAAACTTCAGGTGTACACAACAAAGTCCTCTGCTTAAACTAATGAATTCAAATACATATATACCGTATTTTCACGACCATAAGGCGCACTTAAAAGTCTTAAATTTTCTCCAAAATGGACGGGGGGCGCCTTATAGTGCGCCGCACCTTTTGTGTGCACCGAGTTCCAAAATCTGTAAATGTTGTTGTGTGACTTTAATGAGCGCTACGCTTGACTTACTGGGAGCATTTCCTGCCGACACGCTGCTTATATAGAGGAAGGCGGACGTGACTGAGGACAGCAGGCGGACGTGACTGAGGACAGCAGGCGGACGTAAAGGGGGAAGGGTGCGTGTGACAGAGGAGGCTAAAGACACGCCCCTAGTAGGTATATAGTTCCGGTATGTGCATCGGTTTTGCTAAGGACCCCCGAAAATGGCACCTACAAAGAGACACGCTTACGAAGCACAGTTTAAACTGCCAGCTATTAGTTACGCGGAGGAACATGTATGTGTTAAATACAGAAATAGACCCCGTAACTGAGACTGCGGCTTTTAATACTTTATGCCTTATGGTTGTGAAAATACGGTAGTAATGCATATGTGAAAACATAGGTGTGAAATAAAAGTGATTAAAAACAAATAGTGTTAGGAATGTGCAAATGACTCTACAGTATACTGTAACTGGGCATGAAAATAAATTATTTTAACATTTCTGGCTGTACTATTGCTCAATGCTTTAGTGCTCTACTGAGCATAGTTTTTCTAGAGAGGGAAAAAGAAATGTGTGCTCGATTTCACGTTACGTGTAAGTTATCCTGTAAAAGTGCAATATATATCGCAGGTTTAAGGGAAAATCGCAATGTATTTTTTTTCCAATATCATGCAGCCCTAATATCCATCATCATTCTTTTCATACTCACTCTTTAACAAATGTTTGAAGCTGGGTCTTGATTGATCTCTGGGCCTGATCAAATAATATCTGTACAGTAAAAGATTATTTCATTTAGATGAACAACTGTTGTATGAAACAAGAGAAACAGTTCTCCAAGAGATTTAAAAAAATAGCAAGTATTATAACTACATTTATTTGCAAGGTAACAAGATGTTTGGCAAGTCAATTGCACTTACTGTATGTTTGATTGGATTTTTGTTCATTGTGACAGAGCATGTATATTTTTGTCATTCAGTTATAGCTTAACCACTACTATGCAAAGATTTCTCATGTGAGCATTTCACTCTGATCATTGATTCTATGCAATTTGGTAAGCAGAGCAGACAATATGAGCAGTGTGGCTAGGAGAAGCTACCACTGTCAAACAGAGCACTGTTTGAGATCATGTGCTTAAAGATCGCTGAGTGGCAACAACCACTCTTGAGAATCAGCTGACGTGACCAGCACTCATTTTCATGCTCAAATATAGATAGTTGATGAATTTAAAAGAATCTTAAAGAATTAGGATACCTTTGTGAAAATATACTGTAGTGTTGAATAATTGGAAATTACCCATTTCTAAAATGTACTTAACTCTAAAATGCCCATAGCTACTTGGGCAGCAGAACAATTGTTGATGTTCAGATGCCGCTTCAGACTGTCATACCAGATGGGTTTTGTCATCAGCCAGCTGTCAACAGGTAATTCAAATACTGAAAACACATCCTGTTTCACATGGATGAGCGTACCGTGTGATAGTTGATCATCTCCTGAAGGCTTTCTGCAAACTTTGAGAGACTAGACTGTGGAGATAAAAGGACAAATATCAGTTTTAAAAAAACAATGCAAGAGTAAGTAGAAAGCAAAATTACATCGACAATCATAAGACAATGATATGCTCAATCAAATGCAAACTACACGATCATAATGTGACATAATTAACACTGTGTGTTAAAAAGAGACAACAAATGCTCACTCAGGGAAATACAACAAGGTTATGTCATGTTTTTGGCTCAAGCAAGCTTAAAGAAAACATACTAAAATGTGTTAGATGAAATCCTTTCAAATACAGCTTCATTTTAAAAACACAAAAGAGGTATGAGTCAGATTTGTATTTACCTCAATGACCTCATCTTTGGTAGACTGCAGGGCAAGCTCCCGGATCCCGTTGACAAACTGTTTGTTGGCAGCATTGTAAGCTTTCCCAGCATCTATCATCCCGATGCACAACTTCACCAGCTAAAGAAAGATAACAAGAAAGAATGTCAAGAAAAAGAGGTATAATTTAGGAATTTCATTAGGAGGTGTCAAGTATGAGTCTAAAACATTGTTAGTTTCTTGGTATAAAAAAGGCACTTATTCCACTTATGAGTCACTGGGGGGGGACAAAGAAAAATTCAGGTTACGTAAACATAAACAGACTTTGGGGATAATCCATCCTCTCCCACAGAGGTCTACTGCATGTGCCAAAATGCAGCCAGCCAACAGAAAAAAAAAAAAAGAAACCAACTGTCAAGGTCTGAAAGAAACATCAATTCATCCATTTTCTGTACCAATTAACAAAAAAAAAAAAAGTCTTCTTCTGGATTCCTAAGCGGTTCAGAAAATGGATGGATCAAATTCTTGTTAAATAAATTCATGCCATTTTCTTCCCCTTTGTTGGGTCCTCCCATCAATTTTTTACTGCTTATCCTGTGCAGGGTCAAGGGGAAGCTGGAGCCTGTCCAAGCTAACTTCGGGTGAGAGGTGGGGTACACACTGGACTCATCGCTAGTCAATCAGAGAGCCTGACAATCACACAAGCACGGGAAGCACATGCAAACTCCACATCCCCAGCTGCTCATTTACTAGTCACTGGAACATGTGGTTCTGGCCTGGTTAAAGCCGTTGATGAGAACTGTTCAAATTATGAAGAACTCTGCGAGGTTTGAATACATTGGCAAGTATATACACACGATATTGCCAAAAGTATTCGCTCACCTGCCTTGACTCAGATATTAATTTAAGTGACATCGCATTCTTAATCCATAGGGTTTAATATGACATCGATCCACCCTCTGCAATTATAACATCTTAAACTCTTATGAAAAGGCTTTCTACAAGGTTTAGGACTGTTTATTGGAATTTATGACCATTTTTCCAGAAGCGCATTTGTGAGGTTACACGTTGGACGAGAAGGCCTGGCTCCAAGTCTCCACTCTAATTAATCTGAAAGTTCTATAGGGTTGAGGTCAGGATTGTGCAAGAAACAGATGAGAATTTATGGATGAACTTGACTGGCCTGCACAGAGTCCTGCCCACAACCCAATAAAACACCTTTGGGTTGATTTCAAGTGGACAGTGAGCGAGGCCTTTTCGACTAACATCAGTGTGTGACCTCACAAATATGCTTGTTGAAAAATGGGCAAAAATTCCCATAAACTCACTCCGAAACCTTGTTGAAAGTCTTCCCACAAGAGCTGAAGCTGTTATAGCTGCAAAGGGTAGACCAACATCATATTAAGCCATATGTATTTAAAATGGGATATCACTTCAATCATGTGAATCAAGGCAGGTGAGCGAATACTTTTGGCAATATAGCTAGTGTATTTACAATAGTTGGGGACACACAAAGGCAGACATAATGAATGCAACTGCATCAACACATTCACAGCTGGACTGACTGATGAGTTGCATCAATATGGAAAAGGGGTTAAGAATACACAGAATAGTAGTCACCAGGATGAAAATTTAAGTCTGAGGAGAGTTCACTAACAATCACAGGAATGTAGTCCGTTCATATTGTCTCGTTAAGTACGTTACGTGTATGTGTAGTTGTTTAAAGTCTCCACCCATCAACACACACACACACAACTGCTAACAGACTCTCCCACTCGCAAGTAGATCCTTCCTCTTTATAGCAAGAAAGGAAGTGAAGGCTGGACTGAGTCACAGAGGTGGGGTTTTGAGGTCCAGGAACAATGAACATAGTTTGTGCCCAAGGTCTTTCCCTCAGTAAGTAAACATAGGCTCTGCTGCTTGGACAACATATTTCAAATTGGTTTGCTATACAGATGCGGTGATGATGCAGAACTAATTTATAGAGTATTAGAGCGACACTGAAAAGAAAAAAAAAAAAGTACAATTACAAGGGGGAAAAGGCGTTATTACAAAAATCTAAATGCAACAGTTTAAGAAGAAAAGCTGCAGAATTTCTCGAGAGATCTGACATTTACTAATCGGATAATATCATTTTATTAGGGATATACACAAATCGGTGCTGACTCTAATAGTGATTTGAGTGGACATGGAAAGCCATCAGCGAATCCGACTTTTCGGACTCAAATCGGAACGAATCTTAGGGAGGCGTCCAGGAGGCATCCGAATCAGATGCCCCAGCCACCTCATCTGGCTCCTTTCGATGTGGAGGAACAGCGGCTCGACTCTGAGATCCTCCCGGATGACCGAGCTTCTCACCCTATCTCTAAGGGAGAGCCCGGACACCCTGCGGAGGAAACTCATTTCGGCCGGGATCTTGTTCTTTTGGTCACGACCTACAGCTCGTGACCATAGGTGAGGGTAGGAACGTAAATCGACCGGTAACTCGAGAGCTTCGCCTTCCGGCTTAGCTCCTTCTTTACCACAACGGATCGATACAAAGTCCGCATCACTGCAGACGCTGCACCGATCCGCCTGTCGATCTCCCGTTCAATTCTTCCCTCACTCGTGAACAAGACCCCAAGATACTTGAACTCCTCCACTTGGGGCAGGATCTCATCCGCGACCCGGAGAGGACACGCCACCCTTTTCCTACTGAGGACCATGGTGTCAGATTTGGAGGTGCTGATTCTCATCCCAGCCGCTTCACACTCAGCTGCGAACTGCTCCAGTGAGAGTTGGAGGTCACGGCTTGATGAAGCCAACAGAACCACATCATCTGCAAAAAGCAGAGATGCAATACTGAGGCCACCAAACCGGACCCCCTCTACGCCTAGAAATTCTGTCCATAAAAGTTATGAACAGAATCGGTGACAAAGGGCAGCCTTGGCGGAGTCCAACCCTCACCGGAAACGAGTCAGACTTACTGCCGGATATGCGGACCAAACTCTGACTCCGGTCGTACAGCCCGTATCAGGGGGTTCGGTATCCCATACTCCCGAAGCACCCCCACAGGTCACCCCGAGGGAGACGGTCGAACGACTTCTCCAAGTCCACGAAAACACATGTAGACTGGTTGGGCGAACTCCCATGCACCCTCGAGGACCCTGCCAAGAGTGTAGAGCTGGTCCACTGTTCCACGGCCAGGACGAAAACCACACTGCTCTTCCTGAATCTGAGATTCAACTTCCCGACGGACCCTCCTCTCCAGCACCCCTGAATAGACCTTACCAGGGAGGTTGAGGAGTGTGACCCCTCCTTGAGCAGTCACCTTATCGTGGTGGAGGGGTTTGTGTGTCCCAATGATCCTAGGAGCTAAGTTGTCTGGGGCTTCATGCCCCTGGTAGGGTCACCCATGGCAAACAGGTCCTAGGTGAGGGACCAGACAAACAACGGCTCAAAGACCTCTTATGACGAAGACAAAAAATGGACTCAGGTTTCCCTTGCACGGACGCGGGTCACCGGGGCCCCCCTCTGGAGCCAGGAGGTGGGGCTCGAAGGAGAGCGCCTGGTGGCCGGGCCTGCACCCATGGGGCCCGGCCGGGCACAGCCCGAAAGGGTAACATGGGTCCCCCTTCCCATGGGCTCACCACATGTGGGAGGGGCCGTAGGGGTCTGGTGCAGTGCCAGTTGGACCTTGGCGATCCAATCCCCGGGTACAGAAGATGGCTCTAGGGACGTGGAATGCCACCTCTCTGGCAGGGAAGGAGCCCAAGCTGGTGTGTGAGGTCGAGAAGTTCTGACTAGATATAGTCGGACTGGCCTCCACGCACAGCTTGGGCTCTGGTACCAGTCCTCTCAAGAGGGGTTGGACTCTCTTCTACTCTGGAGTTGCCCACGGTGAGAGGCACTGAGCAGGTGTGGGTATACTTATTGCTCCCCGGCTCTGCGCCTGTACGTTGGGGTTCACCCCTGTGGACGAGAGGGTAGCCTCCCTCCGCCTTCGGGTGGGGGGACGGGTCCTGACTGAAGCAGCAGTTCAGAGTACCCACCCTTTTTGGAGTCTTTGGAGGGGGTGCTGGAGAGCGCTCCCACTGGGGACTCCATCATTCTGCTGGGGGACTTCAATGCTCAAATGGGCAATGACAGTGAGACCTGGAAGGGCGTGATTGGGAGGAACGGCCCCCCTGATCAGAACCCGAGCGGTGTTCTGTTATTGGACTTCTGTGCTCATCACGGCTTGTCCATAACGAACACCATGTTCAAGCATAAGGGTGTCCACATGTGCACTTGGCACCTGGACACCCTAGGTCGCAGTTCGATGATCGACTTTGTGGTCGTGTCATCGGACTTGTGGCCGCATGTCTTGGACACTCGGATGAAGAGAGGGGCGGAGCTGTCAACTGATCACCACCTGGTGGTGAGTTGGCTCCGATGGTGGGGGAAGATGCCGGTCCGACGTGGCAGGCCCAAACGTATTGTGATGGTCTGCTGGGAACCTCTGGCGGAATCCCCTGTCAGAAGGAGTTTCAACTCCCACCTCCGACAGAACTTTGCTCATGTTCCGGGGGAGGCGGGGACATAGAGTCCGAGTGGACCATGTTCCGCGCCTCCATGGCTGAGGCGGCAGACTGGAGCTGTGGCCGTAAGGTGGTTGGTGCCTGTCGTGGCGGCAATCCACGAACCCGTTGGTGGACACTAACAGTGAGGGATGCCGTCAAGCTGAAGAAGGAGTCCTATCGGGCCTTTTTGGCCTGTGGGACTCCTGAGGCAGCTGATGGGTACCGGCTGGCCAAGCGGAATGCAGCTTTGGTGGTCGCTGAAGCAAAAACTCGGGCATGGGAGGAGTTCGGTGAGGCCATGGAGAAAGATTCTTTATATACGATTATTATATTAAATTAAAATTAATTATTTCCAGAAGATTAAAGGGGGGATACTTTGCCAACCAGTCTTTATATTTGGAATTTATGAGCAAGTTGTCAGAGAATTTACACCTATGAGTTATGTCAACGATGATATAAGATTGGACGAGTATACGTCAGGGTTAATGCCCAATGAAGTTTACATTAATCAGGGATTATTGGACGAGACGGAGGTGTGAACTGACAAGCAGCGGAGGACGGTTGCCTCCATGAAGTCCATTAATCCGTGATAATTGTACACCTCGAAGAGCATTAACCCGCTTATACCATGGTCACTCGCAAACAAAAATAACTAATGAAATTACCAAATCACAATTTCATGTTTTGCAGTCAAAATACAATGTTTTACTAAAAAAATAAAAACAATTGCCTTACAACAACCTGACTGCCTGACTATGAAGAGCCATTCCAATTCCATAACTTTCTAAGGGAATCTAAATGCTATTCAGTAATCCAGCAGAGATTTTCTAGTTTGACAATGTTAAATAACAACTACAGGTATGGCGATAAAATCAGTTTTGATTGTTACACATCCATCCATTTTCCACGAAGAAGCTTCTCCTTATTAGTTTGGATGCATTTTTCTGTAAATTGCCAGAAAAAAATGGTTTTGTAGACTTCGGAATTCATTCCGCTGCTACCATCATGAGTTACATCATCATTAAAGACCAGTGACTCATCTCTGTACTTTGCAAAATCCAATCTGGCCTTACGATTATTTTTGCTGATGAGTGGTTTGCATCTTGTGGTATGGCCTCGATATTTCTTCTCTCAGTCTTCTTCGAACAGTGGATTGTGATACCTTCACCCCTGCCCTGTGGAGTTTGGCAAACCATTTTGTCTGGCAATTTAAAGAAAAATGCATCCAAACTAATCCGGAGTAGCTTCATCATGCAACAAGACAATAACTCAAAACACACTGCCAACACAACAAAGGAGTTCATCAGGGGGGAAAAGTGAAAGGTCTTAGACTGGCCAAGTCAATCACCGGACCTTAACTCAACATAGCATGCATTTTACCTCCTGAAGAGGAGACTGAAAGGAGAAACCCCCATAAACAAACAAGAACTGAAAGAGGCTGCAGTAAAGGCCCGGAAAAGCATTTCAAATGAAGAACGCAACAATCTAGTCAAGTCACGGGGTCGCAGGCTTGATGCTGTTATTGCAATTAAGGATTATGCCACCAAATATTAAATGTTATTCACTTCGAGTTAATTTAATCATGTCTGTTCCAATACGTTTGCTCACTTGAAAAGTGCCACCAAATATTAAATGTTATTCACTTTGAGTTAATTTAATCATGTCTGTTCCAATACGTTTGCTCACTTGAAAAGTGGGTGGCTTCAAACAAAAGGTGTTCTGTCCTGAGTTGTTTAACACATCTATATGTAAATACCATGAAATGAAAGCTTGAATTCTGAACTTTCGTCTCATGTTCATCTTTTGTTCGGAATCCAAATGTCTTTGGTATACAACAAAAACAAAGGAATTGACCTTGACGTTCCAATCCTTTTCAAGGGCACTGTATATTTGGTATATTTTTATGTGACAGTTGATGCAAGCTCAGGTTGGCAACGCTGTACTCTCTATCGGTCTTCGTTGACTGGACGGCGGCATAACTCAAAACATCAATGGTGAAGTGTTCAGTTTGTATTTGTCAGTTTTTATGCCAGGAAGTGTATTGGCATTTTACCCGCCTCTTTTGTTGTTTTCTCCGCAATGATTTAATCTCTCTCGTCTGCGAGTTAATATAAATCTTACACAGTTAACTCTTTATCTTTCCTTCAATTCCTCAGCAGCATCCCAGTCATCAAAAGTATCACTAAATAAAGTAAATGGTTAAATCACTCATTATTGTTTTAAATGCACTAATTTCTGTCCTCAGAGTACTACTACACGTTTACTAATCTGAAAATCTGACTGTCCGGTTGGCATGTTTGCTTGTAATGTACAACGATGGAATTTGAGCCAATCAGACTCAAGTAGTCAACAAGACCATGCTATTGTGTGCTCTCACACAAACACTGTAGCTGCGCTTCCAAGTGCCTTAAAAAAAAAAATTAAAAAAATAAAAAAAAATAAAAAGATCGATCTATATACTTTTTTAGACATTCATAATTTTGTGTTCTGGGAAACAGAGCTGTTGTAACAGTCTTTGGAACCATTAATATTTTTCCATACAATAGTTTACATTTTTCATATTTTTCCAGACCTGGAAATTTATGTAATTAAATTCAATACTTTTCCACACTTGCATTGGAACCCTGGTTATAAGTATTACTGCAGTTGTTACTCTATTTTTTTGTAAACTGTTGGTACAACATTTTTGTTATCCATTGCTCTTGCTCTCTCTCAATATATGTTTTAATGTGTTTGTATTGTTTTAAAAGTGTGTTTAAATAATTTTTTTAAAATGTTAGTGCTGTAAATGCTATAAAAACATGGCAAGGGTGTATTTAAATAGGATATTTCGATACTAGGTGGAAAGGCAGTGAAGCTAGAAGTTTAGGGGCAGGATTTAAATTATTTTACCATGGTGTAGATGGGAAGAGAAATGGAGTCGGGGTTATTATAAAAGAAGAGTTGGCTAAGAATGTCTTGGAGGTGAAACGAGTATCAGATCGAGGGATGAGGCTGAAACTTGAAAATGAGGGTGTTATGTATAATGTGATTAGTGGCTATGCCCCACAGGTAGGTGTGACCTAGAGGTGAAAGAGAAATTCTGGAAGGAGCTAGACGAAGTAGTTCTGAGCATCCCAGACAGAGAGAGTCGTGATTGGTGCAGATTGTAATGGGCATGCCAGGCAAGAGAGCTAGAGGAAGACCAAAGAAAAGGTTGATGGATGTCGTGAGGGAACACATGAGCGCAGTTGGTCTTCCAGGAGGATGCAGGAGATAGGCTTACATGGAAAAGGATGACGCGCTGTGGCGACCCCTAGAGGGATAAGCCGAAAGGAAAAGAAGAAGATTTCGATATCTTGGATTTCACTTATTGCGGGGGTGAACTGGATTTGTAACCCCTGTGATGGAGGGGGAATTACTGCATACAGATAATCAGATAAAATTAACTATAAATTCACACTGGTAAGACAAAATTTGAAGGGTTTGGTCAGTTGCAAAACAACTGCTTCATCTGTTATTCATCTGATGTTGGGAAATTGCAATGTTTAGTGGAAAAGTGGTTTTCTTGAAACGCAAGCGTGTGTCATTTTAGGGTTGATACATTAGTGTTTCACTGAGCTGCTGTGACAAGAAATGGAATCAACTTCCAATATCACATTTACATGATAGCCTCTGAAGATGCAATTTAACACAACAGAACAAATGCACAATTGAGCAATGTTTTTCTTGGGTGGTACTCACTTTGTCAAGCTTGGATTCCAGTTCACATACGTCCCCCTCCACTTCCTCTATGGTAGCTCTGCAGAGGAAAATTACAACATTTGAAAAGAAATGTTATCTTGGCTTAATTCTGTTAACTTACTGGTCATCTGTGATACACCGATGCTTAATAGAAATGTTAAAAAAAAAAATAGTCAAAATTATGAAAGAAACTACACCACTAGTTTTATTGTTTTTGTTGTTTACTTTTCTATCATTGTGTCTTTAGATCAGGTTAATATAAATTGTTTGTACTACTGAAGGTACAGTATAAGAAATGCATGAGGTCAGCAACAGTCCTCTCAATGACATAAAAAGAGAGAGTGATTCAATAAATGGGGCAGATTAAAGCAGATGGATTAAGAGCAACACCCTTCTACAAAAGCGGAACATTTGCCAAATTCTCTCCAGCTGTTTGTTCCTTTCAAATGGAGCCACGGTTGCCACCAACATCATCTAGCATCATGTCACAGCACAAGAAGCTGCCTCAGCAGTGCTCTGCTTTTAGCAAGAGACGCTTAGATGAAGGAATCAAGTGGAAAAATGTGCAAGAGTCAGAGAAAACGTAATACAGAAAGTACAAAACACAGCAACCTACCGCATCGAAAATACTCAATTTCCTTATGCAACTAATCAAATCCACTTAGTAGAAAGTGACTTCTTATTTACTGCTTAGAGTTACCTTCAACAAAAATACTCAGTCCTAATGCAGGTGACACACAATGTGAACAGTGAGGAAAAAACATGCTGTGGTCATTGTGCGACCAAAGACAACATGACTATTACCTCAAAGCTTGTGAATGTACTGAAACCAACGGAATGTAGGCAAAACAGCTATCAAGTGTATTTATACTTATTGTTAAAAACATGCACTGGCAGCAAGTGAAGCTGTAGACATTCCAAACATAGCCCTTGCACCTGTGTAAATCAATTAATTTGCTATGTTTAGATACTACTTCCGATATACAGAAGTTAAAATCAACCAATCCATAGAACAATTCTGCTGTTTTCTTTGTGAGATACAGGTAACTAACATACTAGATTGAAAAAACATTGAAGTAGACAACAAGGACAAAGACATTTTATTTATTTTTTGAGAAGTAACTTTCTCGACTAGATATGGGCATTTGACTACATTTCCTCCATTTCCATTTTATGCTGATCGGCTTTAATGTCATAATTCGTCGATCCGATCATTTACTCCACGTCGCCGTCATATACAGTATATTTGAATCCAAAAGCTAATTTATTTTTAGCCTTGTCGCGTGTCTTTTGACATCATTTATGATCACTGGGCTTTGTCAAATCAAATGCGACCGGATACACTCGTTACCATGGCCACAACGACAACAACATTGGATTGCATATGTATTATGTTAGTCAAAAAAGAACAAAATGGGGGGAAACGTGTGGTGATGCTGGTGGTCACCAGTGCTCGAGAGAAGACGTTCGTTCAAGGATTGCTTGAGGTATGTTCACGTACTTTAATAAGATACAGCTCACAAGCAGCCAACAAAACGTTATGTAGCCTAGCAAGCCCGTGCTAGCACTATTGGTTGTACGTAAACATGCCAGAGTGCTGTTGAATCATGCTCTAAAGTTTTGGTGTGTGTTAAGTAATTTAATTACAATAAAGTAATTTAGGCGGCACGGTGGACGACTGGTTAGAGCGTCAGCCTCACAGTTCTGAGGACCGGGGTTCAATCCCCGGTCCCGCCTGTGTGGAGTTTGCATGTTCTCCCCGTGCCTGCGTGGGTTTTCTCCGGGTACTCCGGTTTCCTCCCACATCCCAAAAACATGCATTAATTGGAGACTCTAAATTGCCCGTAGGCATGACTGTGAGTGTGAATGGTTGTTTGTTTCTATGTGCCCTGCGATTGGCTGGCAACCAGTTCAGGGTGTACCCCGCCTCCTGCCCGATGACAGCTGGGATAGGCTCCAGCACGCCCGCGACCCTATTGAGGAGAAGCGGCTCAGAAAATGGATGGATGGATGGATAAAGTAATTTAATTACAGTAAGATAGCACTCAATATTTCTGTAATGTAATGTTGGTTTGACCTGACTGATTAGAATACGACCTGAATAGACAATACTTTTGAAGATACTCAGTATACAGTACACAAATATATACAGTAAATGAACAAGTCATTTAAATCATGTAATAAAAAATATATCAAATATTCACCAACTTTAAAAAGGGACTAGGAGGATTATTTTCTTTACATAGACTCTTGAAAAACTTGTGCAAACATGCTTATCTCATCTTTTCAAAGTGGCATCAATAAGTTTGCATCTGTGGAGAGCCCACATGCTGCTGTGACGAAGGCGGGGTAATGCAGGTATTTTGCTTCACGCGCATAGCACTTTTGGCAAATCATCTGACGTCTGGCTCGAGCAAAGCTAAAAAAAAGTAATGGAAACTGCACAAGGCACACAAGCAATGACTTTGTTCTAATTTTATCAGAATGAACTAAATTAGACTGCGATATGATATGTGGGGCTACTTTTGCATTTCAGAAATGTCATAGGTGAAGCTTACACAAAATCCCGACAGCAGTTTAGTGTCTGTAACTATACAGTATACTGTCTTCTGTGTACTAGACTCTGCCTTTTCTGTATATGACAAAACAAATATGAGAAACAAGACGTGGTTGAAAGCTGGGTAGTGAGGTTGAAGCTATGGCTTAGATAAAGACCGAGGTGTGGTTTGATGAAGTCTACTGCCCATCGAAAGGAAAAAAAAAGCCAGCTTTGTAAACCACATTAGCAAGGAAAAGGCCAATTCAGCACTCTAGGAATGTTTAGGTCCCTGTTCTCACTGAAGTGATATTTTGCCACAGTAAGGATGGTCTCTCTTAAAACTGGGATGTTCACGCAATTAAAAAAAGCTGCGGAATTCTTAAAATTGGTGCAACTGTGTCTCGTTCTGCTTGACAGGTTCAATGCAGCATGGTTTCACAGTTTCAAACGGTACTATTTTGAAGTCACCCCAAAACGAGGCAGGTAGAAAGAGACAAAAATAGTTTCGCAAATATAATATGGATTGTGAGAAAGAAAGGAATTTACACTGTCTGTGTTGTTTGCTCATAGATCACATTTATCTTTGCTGAGTGTTACACACTTGGACAAAATTATTGGTACCCCTCTGTTAATGAGAGAAACCCACAAGGATCAGAGAATTAACCACTGAAAATCAGAGTGCTTTTGAATTGTAGTTCAACAGAATTATTTAAAAAAACAAACTCATTAAACAGGCCTGAACAAAATTGATGGGACACCGAGAAAAGATTGAAAATAATTTGACCATAGGGACATGATTAAACAAGGTATGTCCTCTAACTAGCATCACAGGTGTCTTCAAACGTATAATCAATCAATTGGCCTACTTAAAGGGCACAAGTAATCACTGTGCATATTACATTATAACATACTATTCAGAAATTTAAGATCCATGGGACTGTAGCCAACCTCCCTGGATGTGGCAGCAGGAGGAAAATTTATGACAAATTGAAGAGACGAATAATATGAATGGTAATAAAAGAGCCCCGAACAACCGCCAAAGATATTAAAGGTTAACTCCAAGGTCAAGGTACATCAGTGTCAGATTATCCCATACATCGTTGTTTGAGCCAAAGTGGGCTTCATAGAAGATGACCAAGGAGGGCACACTGTTGAAAATAAATCATAATAAAGTGAGAGTGGAATTTGCCAAACTGCATGTTGACAAGCCACAAAGCTCCTGGGAGAATTTCCTATGGACAGATGAGGCAAAATTGGAACTTTTTGGCAAGGCACATCAGCTCTATGTTCAGAGACGCAAAAATGAAGCATACCAAGAAAAGGAGTTAAAAGGCCTGCCTGCAGTCCAGACCTGACTCCCATTGAAATTGTGTGGCGCATTATGAAGCGTAAAATATGACAACGGAGACCCCGGACTGTTGAACAGCTGAAGCTGTACATCAAGCAAGAATGGGAAAGAATTCCACCTACAAAGCTTCAACAATTAGTGTCCTCAGTTCCCAAACATTTCTTGAATGTTGTTAAAAGAAAAAGTGATTTAACGCAGTGGTAAACATGACCCTGTCCCAGCTTATTTGGAACGTGTTGCAGCCATAAAATTCTAAGTTAATGATTATTTTAAAAAATCAGCTAACTAAGTCGACCACAAAAATCCGTCGACGCAAAAATGTCTGCCTCAAGGCAATAAAAGAATATTTGCACCGCCTGTAACAAATTTGCACAGCCCGGAACGATTTGGTCGCTGTCCATGTTTTCTGCATGGACATTTGTTGCAGACAGACGCACTGTTGGGCTAGTGCAAAAGCATTGACAAAAACGACAGATGAGCATCTGTAAGTGATTTTGAGGAAACTATATTGTCAAAAGTATTCGCTCACATCCTATTCCTAATCCATACGGTTCAATATGACGTTGGTCCACCCTTTGCAGCTATAACAGCAACTCTTCTGGGAAGGCTGTCCACAAAGTTTAGGAATGTGTTTATGGGATTTTTTTTACCATTGTTCCATAAACCCATTTGTGAGGTCACACACTGATGTTGGCCTGGCTCTCAGTCTCCACTCCAATTCATCCCAAAGGTGTTATAACAGGTTAAGGTCTGCTCTGTGCAGGCCAGTCAAGTTCGTCCACACCAAATTCACTCATCCATGTCTTTATGGACTTTGGCTTGTGCACTGCTCCACAGTAATGTTAGAAATTGAAGATTAGAACTGTACCCACAAAGTTGGGACCATGGAATTGTTCAAAATATTGGCTCCTTCGTTCCAGTGAAAGGAGCTCATAATTCAGCATACAAAAGAGCTTTTGGACAATTCATTGCTCCCAACTTTGGAGGAACTGTTTGGAGCTGGCCCCTTCCTCTTCCAACATGACTGTGCACAAGTGCACAAGTCAAGGTCCATAAAGACATGGATGAGAGAGTTTGGTGTGGATGAACTTGACTGGCCTGCACAGAGTCCTGACACCAACCTGATAGAACATCTTTGGGATGAATTAGAGTGCAGACTGAGAGCCAGGCTTTCTCGCCCAACATCACTGTGTGACCTCACAAATGCATTTCTGTAAGAACGGTAAAAATTTCCCATCACACACACTCCTAAACCTTATGAAAAGCCTTTTCAGAAGAGTTGAAGCTGTTATAGATGTAAAAGGTGAACCAATGTCATATTAAACCCTATTGAAAATGAAGGAGACGTCACTTCAGATCTTATGTAAGTCACAGCACATGAGCGAATACTTTTGGCAATATAGTGTATAACGTGACGTATGAGTGATCTAAATGGTAGTTAGCGTGGGTTTTGTTTTACCTAAAATGGTAATTGCTAGTGCGCTAATGCTAATCATGAATGCTAACCGTTTAGCAAAGGCTGATTTTGTTGTCTCAAATTCTGATCAGAGTTTATACCTTACACTCACAGGGCTCGAGACTGCGACTGCTTTTTTCAGCTTGTGCGATAAAAAAACATTCAGTCGCATTTGTGTGAGATCATGTTTTAATGGTACAAAGTTGTAATTTTTCCACTGCAATCTCACCCTCCTGCATGAGAGAGAGCCTGTGAGAGAGAGCAAATGCAAGAGAGCGAGTGCACGAGCGAGAGAGAGAGCGGTGACGCCGTCTCGATCATTGTTTGGAATTCCATTTGAGTTATAAGCGACCTGCGGGCTGCAACATAGTAATTGACTGCTTCTTCCAGACGGGACACGCTATTATCAACAGCACCGTCACATACATGCGCACCACATATGCGTGTCACAGACAGGATAGTACGCCATTGTGTCTGGCCAGCGGGCACCATGTAGCTATTGACGCTGGCCCGCTACTTATTCAATTTAAATGACAAGAGTGAGCCTTCAACTCATCAGTAATACCGGTGAGCAAGCTAGCTAGCCCGCACTTACCTTGTTGAGTCCGGTAAGCCGGTAAACTCCTCCAGCCACAAGTCACCTACAGCTTTTCTTTTCACATGCAACATTACCAATGCTGCTAGATTTGTCACAGGAATAAAACCAGAAGTTGTTTCCCTGAGTGACGTCCCATATGATCGTCTCAAAATTACGTATGTGTGTGTGTGTGTTAAAATCGTTAATTGCAGCCCTACTAATTACATTTAAATACATTTTGATTACTACTGAAAACAGGTGCCTTGGATGTTTCCTCTAAAAAAATGGTGTGTGTGGAGGGGGGGGGGTTAGGTTAGGGTTGGGGCGGGGGGGGGGGGCTATACTCCTACCTACAAAGATAACCTGCTTAAATTTGTCTGTTGTTTTCATTTCACCCTTGGATGTTTTCTCTAAAAAAATTTATTAAAACTACGGGTGTAATGATTTGTTTTAGCAAAGATTTGATTCTTATCACAATTTGTGATTCCCGATTCGATACAAGGACATTATTGATTCATTTCGAACGATACGATGGAAATCTATCCATCCATCCATTTTCTGTGCCCTGGGTCGTCCCCGGAGTCTCCTCCCGGTGGGGACGTGCCCGGAACACCTCACCAGGGAGGCATCCGGGAGGCATCCAAATCAGATGCCCCGACCACCTCATCTGGCTCCTCTCAATGTGGAGGAGCAGCAGCTCTACTCTGAGCTCCTCCCAGATGACCAAGCTTCTCAACCTCTCTCTAAGGGAGAACCTTGAGACCCTGCGGAGGAAACTTATTTCGGCTGCTTGTATCTGCGATCTTGTTCTTTCGGTCACAACCCACAGCTCGTGACCATAGGTGAGCGTAGGAACGTAGATCAAACAGTAAAGTGAGTGCTTCACGTTTCGGTTTAGCTTCTTCATCACCACAACGGACCGATACAAAGTCTGCATCACTGCACCGATCTGCCTGTCGATCTACCGCTCTCTTCACAAGAGTGTCCAAGACATGCGGCCACAAGTCCGATGACACGACCACAAAGTCGATCATTGAACTGCGACCGAGGGTGTCCTGGTGCCAAGTGCACGTGCAGACACCCTTATGCTTGAACATGGTGTTCGTTATGGACAATCCGTGATAAGCACAGTCCAATAACAGAACAGTGCTTGGGTTCCGCCCAATCACGCCCTTCGAGGTCTCACTGTCATTGACCACATGAGCATTGAAGTCCCCCAGCAGAACGATGGAGTCCCTAGCGGGAGCGCTCTCCGGCACCCCCTCCAAGGACTCCAAAAAGGGTGGGTACTCTGAACTGCTGGCACAAACAACAGTCAGGATCCGTCCCCCCACCCGAAGGCAGAGGGAGGCTACCCTCTCGTGCACCGGGGTGAACCCCAACGTACAGGCGCCGAGCCGGGGGGGCAATAAGTATACCCACACCTGCTCGGCGCCTCTCACCGTGGGCAACTCCAGAGTGGAAGAGAGTCCAACCCTTCTCAAGAGGACTGGTACCAGAGCCCAAGCCGCGTGTGGAGAGGAGCCCGACTATATCTATTCGGAACTTCTCGACCTCACACTCCAGCTCGGGCCCCTTCCCTGTCAGAGAGAGGACATTCCTTGTCCCTATAGCCAGCTTCTGTAGCTGGGGATCAGATCGCCAAGGTCCCTGCCTTACGCCACCGCCCAGCTCAATTCTGACATTGGTCAATGGTTCTCCTCTTGCTCGCCCAAATTTCGTCTTGGGGGTACTCTGCTATCGTTGTTAGTGGCTTGTGTGCTACAATAAGCTAACCAGCTTGAAAGGCTTCAAAGTGCCCAGCGATTTGCCGTCTCACACACACATCCTTAATGATAATTTATGGCGAGCCTCCTTCTCATCTGCCATCCACCACACAGATGGACGTCGTAAACTCAAACTACAAAAGATCAACAAAGCGGCGGACCCAGACCTTGTGTCCCCATCCTTCCACAATGTCTGCGTGGACCAGCTCGCGCCAGTCTTCACACAGATCTTCAATAGATCTCTGGAACTGTGTGAAGTACCATCCTGTTTCAAATGCTCCACCATCATCCCAGTCCCCAAGAAACCTGCAATCTCGGGTCTGAATGACTACAGACCTATCGCCCTGACATCTGTGGTCATGAAATTGAATGCTTCGTGCTGGACCACCTCAAGACCGTTACAGGACCCCTGCTGGACCCCCTGCAGTTTGCCTACCGAGCAAACAGGTCTGTGGATGACGCAGTGAAGATAGGGCTGCACTTCATCCTAGAACATCTCGACAGAGCGCTTGAGGCAGTTCTACGCAGCAGTCATCGTCTCAGTCCTGTGTTCATCCATCACAGTCTGGTTTGGTGCTGCCACAAAAAAGAACAAACTCCGACTGCGACGGACAATGAGGACTGCCGGAAAAATCACCTGTACCCCCCTACCCACCCTTGAGGACTTGCACACTGCCAGAACTAAGACAATAGCTTGTAAAATCCTCTTGGACGCTCCACATCTTGGTCACCACCTCTTCCAGCTCCTTCCCTTAGGTAGGTGCTATCGATCAATGCAAACTAAGACAAATATGCCATTCCATTGCTAGAGGCTAAGTGACTCTTCATAGTGTGTTTTGTTTTTATGTCTCAAAAGTATTTTTTGTCCAAATGGCTATCTATTGTCATACTAGACCGGCTCCAACTACAGGAGACAAATTCCTTGTGTTTTTGACATACCCAAATAAAGAGGATTCTGATTCTGACTACACGTTTACAGCATGAGGGAAAATATGATACCATGTTGACCTAATGACAAATGTGCACAATTTTGCCAATATCGCTTAATAAGACAGACCATATAAGTGAATGTTCCATAAAAAAGTCCAAAATGATAAACTATGATGTAACTATGAGTCTAACCTTTTCAAAACCTCGGACAAACTAATAGACTGCACCACAAGTTGGTATTTCGAGGAAAAGCACATTACCAGAGAGAGACAATCACAAGCGTTGGCTTTAGAAATGGAAAGTAAAATAAAATTTGTAATTATGGAGATTTCTAAAAGCCACTGTAATTTAATTACACATTTTCTCCCAAGTATGTAATCGATTACGATTATATCCATCCATCCATCCATTTTCTGAGCCGCTTCTCCTCACTAGGGTCGCGTGCGTGCTGGAGCCTATCCCAGCTATCATCGGGCAGGAGGCGGGGTACACCCTTAACTGGTTGCCAGCCAATCGCAGGGCACATACAAACAAACAACCAGTCGCACTCACATTCACACCTACGGGCAATTCAGAGTTGTCAATTAACCTACCAAGCATGTTTTTGGGATGTGGGAGGAAACCGGCGTGCCTGGAGAAAACCCAAGCAGGCGCGGGGAGAACATGCAAACTCCATACAGGCGGGGCCGGGGATTGAACCCCGCTCCTCAGAACTGTGAGGCAGACGCTCTAACCAGTCGTCCACCGTGCCGCCGGATTACAATTATATAAATTCTGTAAATAAATTATAATTAATAAATAAAATAATTATATATATATATATATATATAATAAATTAATAAAATATTAAAATTTTTAATTATGTAGATTTCTAAAAGCCACTGTAATTTAATTACACATTTTCTCCCAGGTATGTAATGGATTACAATTATATAAATTCTGAAAATAAATTATGTAATCTCATTACATGTAATTCGTCACTCCCCAGCACTGGGTGTTACACAGATCACAGTAAATTAATCAATCCAAACCAAATAGCATCCATCCATTCATTCTCTGTACCATTTAGGCTTAACCTCACTATAGTAAGTAGGTATGCTGGAGCCTATCCCAACTGACTTTGGGCAAGAGGCAGGGTACACGCTGAACTGGTCGCCAGCCAATTGCATCCAAATACCAGTGATTGTTCTTCTTTTATGATGCCCTCGTACCACGGCCACGACAACAACAATCGATAGCGTCGTGTGTACTATTAAGAACAAAATGGGGGAAAATGTGTGCTGGTGGTCGGGAGAGGACTTAATTCAAGGCTTGCTTGAGGTATGTGCACGTAATTTTAATACGATACGGCTCGCAAACAGGCAACAAAACGTAATGTAATGTAATGCACTAACGGTTGTACCGGCGTTCTGTCGAATCATGCTTTAAAGTATTCTAATTAAATTACTTCACACACACAAAAAGTAAATGAATTACAGTGAGTTAGCACCCATTATTTCTGTCATGTTATAATGTTGGTTTGACCTGACTGATTAGAATACATGACATTTCAAGATATTTTTGAAGATACGCAGAAAACAGTACACAAGCATATACAGTAAATGCATATACAGTAAATGAACAAGTCATTTAAATGGACACATTCCTCCATCTTGTGATCAGATTGGTGATCGTTTCTTTTAAAAAATCCTGATCGTATCAAGCTTACCCCCTTTTAGAGAGGGCATCACTTGGCGGCTTTACGGCATAAAGGACAGGTCTGTCCCTATCCCCTATTAATAGCGGGGGTTTCACTGTATACTGTGATTACGAGACTTTACACCGATTTTATCGGGCTGATCGGTATCGGCCGATATTTAGCATTTTATGCTGATTGGCTGATCGGCTTTAAGGTCATAATTCTGCAAAAGACATTTACTCCGCGTCGCCATCCTGCACAGTATATTTGAATCCAAAAGCTAGTTTATTTTTAGCCTTGTCGTGTGTCTTTTGACGTAGTATTGGAAATATCTGACGGACAATAAAGTTATTTAAAAAATAAAATAAAAAATGGCGGTGTAGGACAGACAACACGTCTGAGACAGACAACACGTAATGCCGGATCAGATTACAAGACAAATTTGCTCTGTCATGATTACACTGGCGGACTACTGCAAAAAAATCTTGTATTCCGATACCACCGCATCCCGTTTTTTACGATTATTGGGCTTTACCTTGTCAACTCAAATGTGACCGGATACACTCGTTGCCGTGGCGACGACAACAAGAGTGGATCGCGCAGACTGTATTCTCAGGACAAAATAGGGAAAAACGTGTGTTGGTGGTCACCGGTGCTCAGGACAGGAGAGGACGTTTGTTTAAGGATTGTTTGAGGTATGTTCACGTACTTTTAATACGATACGGCTCGCAAGCAGGCAACAAAACGTTATGTAGCCGAGCTGCAAGCTATTGCTAGTGCTAAAAGTTGTACGTAAACATGCCGCCGTTCTGTCGAATCATGCTCTAAAGTTTCGGTGTGGGTAAAGTAATTTAATCAAATTTAATAAAGTAATTTAATTACAGTAAATTGACACCCATTATTTATGTCATGTTGTAATGTTGGTTTGACCTGACTGATTAGAATACATGCTCTGACTAGAGCAGTGATTTCCAAGCTTTATAGAACCAAGGAACATATTTTACAAAAAAAATCTCACGGCACACCGACAAACAAAAATGTCACAAAAAGTGGATACATTAATTACTGTATTTACTTCCTGCCATCTAATAGAAGACCATTCATTTGTTCTCCATCACTATGCCTCTCTGGCATAAATAGAGGAACAAAGACACTTTATTGTAAATATAGTTTTTGAGCAATTAAGTACATATATACAGTAAATGAACAGGTCATTTAAATAGACATTCCTCCATCTTGTGATCAGATCGGTGATCAGTTATCGTTTTTTTAAACTCGCTGATCGGCCCCAAAAATCCTGATCGTGTAAAGCCTAGTGATTACTGATTGGTAGGTATGTCCCAATCCAACTTTTTCACTTCCAATCCGATACCAGTATTGCAGGCTTGAATTTTGGCCAAGACCGATATTGGTCCAATCCGATAACAGCAATAATCATACATATACTTTACTTATTCTGTAGTATGGAATGTTAGAAAAGGCTTCATGAAGTGATATTCGTCAAACAGAGAACAATAATCAGCAACAGTAGGTATGAGAAAAATTTATTGTTAACCAATGGGTTACATCAAGTGACTTTAAGGGTGGTATAATCTGAGATTTTGGATCCAGTCTGATCCGGTCCGATACTCGCTTTTTTGCTGATATCGGACCAATTTCTCAATTTCTCCTGCTGTTGTAGAAAACACCAATGAAGGCTTTAACAACATCAACAAGATGAAATCATTATTTAAAGATAAATATTTACACATGCTGCTGGGGGATTCTATTTGCTCTTTAAAAGGGGTGAACATTTAGTGCGGCCTGAAGGTGTACAATTACACCGTAGGACAAAGCCTGTCAATCCCCACAGTTAATTACCATTACAAAAGTCCATTAAAAAGGAAATGGCCTACAGATTAATTAAATCAACCAAACAACCGGGCCATCATGCTAACAAGCACACATCTTGCCTCCCAAGAGACACTCATCTATGAGCACTGCTTACCAGGTGCAGGTTCAGTCTCTGTGATCTGTTGACTCGACAGCTGTCAGTGACTCAGGGGAAAGCGGGAACGTTGGAACAATTCTTTCATATCACAGAAGTCAGCTCAGCTCGAAATAGGCATCACAGATATGCATGTGTTCACAACCGAACGACCGGGCCAAATCCTGAGGCAGAACCACTTTCCTGAGGCATCAACCTGCTGCGTTTCATCTCTTTAAATGGAATCTTATGCCATTTTAATTAGCATTGTACAGCACTATACAGTGGAACCTCAATGTAACTGACGACTCGCGTGAGAAGGTGGGAGGGGGGTGGGGGGGTAGTTTTCCGATATACCCGAATGTCTGTTACATTGAAGCTCTTTTTTTTTTTTTTTTTTTTTTTTAGGCCATATGCATACAAAAATAGTTTTGTATTTTTTTTTCATGACCTAAAACACCCAGTACAGTACAAGGTTATTGAAAATAAATGGAAAACAAAAACCTTGAACCTTAAAAGTTTCACATTTTATCCAAACTTATGACACTGGTGTGCTTGGTCACGGTGACATTGTTGACGTACAGTACTCATAATAGGCGAAACACTTTCATGATATGCGAGGACTTAGTGTGCTTCCTAGTTCCAAATCTTTTGCCAAAGGCGAACGGCTTGACAAAAAAACTGTTACTGTACCAAATATAGCAATTTCCAGACTCCAAAGACTTGTGCTTTATATTTCTTAGAGCCATGCCGCTCTCTCTCTGCCAGCCCTACAGGTACTATAGACAATAGATAGAACCATCATCACATGGCCGCCACATCAATGCCCCACATTCAACATGACTGCCACGTAGGCACAGGAGGCACGTCTTTTGGAATTGGATCTAGTCATATTGTATATCTGTGACCCGGAAATAAGTCAGTCCCACTCTCTGCCTCCATTGCGCAACAGCGCCAGCAAATTAACAGCGGACAATTCTGGAACTAACAGACTTTGTCAACAGCAGTGTAAGTGACAAATTTTACGATTTGTATAATACTAAAACAAGTTTTGGACATACTGTTTGGTCCTGACGGTCCGTTTTATCCGATACACATATCGGGGTCCGTTTTATTGAGGTTCCACTGTACTTTGTGATAAATGTTGCTCACTCGACATCCACTGCAGCCTGGTCATCCCGAAAGGGGATCCCTCCATCCACGGTACCTTTTCAAAGTTTCTTCCTTTTTCCCCCCCAAATGGGGTTTTGAGTTTTTCCTCGCCCGCTTGGGAAGTTTAGTTGTCGTCAATCTTTGCCAACTGTGGGCCTGTGAATTCCTTTGAGACTCTGTGATTAAGGGCAATACAAATAAACTTGACAAGACTATTTTATCTATGGCTACATTATGAATTATATAGTTAAGTATTGTTGTAAACCACAAAACGTGTTATTTTATACTGTACTACATTAAATTGCGGCAGCCGCCTGGCTGGTCGCTTACTACAAACCATCAATGTGTGAAAGTTTATTTACGAAGTCATCCTCGACGAAATGGACCTGAACACAGAACAATTCTGGTTCCGAAAATGCTTAGTTATTAAAAAAAAAAAAAAATACAATTGAAGCTATTTATACCTCAACTCGTCTGAATTTGGCAGGTGATGCAAAGCTCTACAGATGACGCAGTATATATGTCACTCAGCCAGTTTTTCTATGGGTGTGTAACACCCACGAAGTAGGGAGGTATTTGAATAATTAGTAACTTTCTACATCACAAACACAGAAATATGATTGGGTCACTTTGCAAGCCCTATGCCGTTTATCGTCTTTTGCACTGAATCCACAAAACGCGTAGATGTCAAATTAAAACTAGGTCACAGATTCATTTTGACCTATTTAATGCTTGAAAGAGTGGGAAATAGAATTTTGATGGTAGGGGACCTTTAAAGAACAGAAATCAATGTAACCCCACCCCTCCAAAAAATATAATGTATCAATTAAATTGATAAAATGCCAAGCCCTATTTGTAAAATTAAAAAATTACATGCGTTCAAGTGAAAGTGGGTACTGCAGCTAGCCAATCGTGGGCTACGATTAGCAGCTCAGAGCAGTATTACGTTACTAGAAACACATTGCTAAATTTATACCTCCCTGACAGTAAAAAACATCTTTGTAAAGTTGAAATTCTTTCACACAGCTCTTGTATAGGATTAGTATTACTGATTGCATCTAGTCATATAGTAGCAGAAATAATTCTGTGAAAGGTGTTTTAATGATCATCGTAGCAGGACAGCGAAGCATGTACCGTATATACTTTATGCATCTCGTAGATTTATCAGGTTTGACAAAAAAAAAAAAAAAAATAGAAGTCTTGTCTTTTCACCAGGCTGAAAGCATGGTTTATGAACATGGACAGCTCCTAGGATAAAATGACGATGAGTGCAAAAAAAAGAAATGACCGTGCCAAATTACCACTTGAAAACAAGCCTCTCTCTTTGGGGGCTCCATATTCTCTGGCCCAAATTTTAAAGCAAACACTAAAATGGAAACAGATGTTGGGTGAATGGAACAGTTCTCCACTCTGCTGTTGTATGGATCATGTTTTAATCCATTCTCTCCCGCTTTATCCTCCACTCTGACCAAACAAAAGCCGTTTTGTGTGTGTGTATGTGTGTGCGGAATTGGAGCTAAATGTGGTATGAGTGGCAAACTGGAAATAATCTGTGATTCATCCAAACGTGATAAGTCTGCAGTGGCGCGAGGATAGCCAAGTGATGACTTTACTACACGGCTTAAGGTCACCTAAGAAATAGATGTTTGTGGTTATGACTGCACAGCATTCTGGGAAATACAGTCCCCTCCAAATGTATTGGAACGGCAAGGTCAATTCCTTTGTTTTTGGGTTGTATACTGAAGACATTTGGGTTTCAGACCAACAGATGAATATGAGACAAAACTTCAGAATTCCAGCTTTTATTTCATGGTAGTTAGATCTAGATGTGTTAAACAACTCAGGACAGAGCACCTTTTGTTTCTTTTCAAGAGAGAAAAAGTATTGGAACAGACATTATTATATTAATTTAAAGTGAATAACATTTAATATTGGGTGGCATAACCCTTACTTGCAATAACTGCATTAAGCATGCAACCCATTGACTTCACCAGACTTCACATTCTTCAACAGTCTAAGACCTTCCAGATTTTTTTCCTGATGAAATCCTTTGTTGTGTTGGCAGTGTGTTTTGGGTCATTGTCTTGTTGCATGATGAAGCTTCTCCCGATTAGTTTGGATGCATTTTTCCATAAATTTGTTAAATTTGGACAGACAAAATGGTTTTCTAGACTTCAGAATTCATTCTGCTACTACCATCCTGAGTTACATTTTCAATAAAGACCAGTGAGCCCGTTCCAGAAGCAGCCATGCAAGCCCAAGCTATGACATTACCTCCACCATGCTTCACATATGAGCTTGTGTGTTTTGGATCATAAGGAGATCCTTTCTTTTTCCATACCTTGGCCTTTCCATCACTTCGGTAGAGGTTAATCTTGGTCTCATCAGTCCATAAAACCTTGTTCCAAAACTTTTGTGGCTCATCTCTGTACTTCTTCGCAAAATCCAATCTACCCTTCCGATTCTTTTTGCTGATGAGTTGTTTGCATCTTGTGGTATGGCCTGTATATTTCTTCTCTTGAAGTCTTCTTCGAACAGTTGATTGTGATACCTTCACCTCTGCCCTGTGGAGGTTGGCAGTGATGTACCGGAGCTGCTGAGACAGTTCTACACAGCGGTCATCGAATCAGTCCTGTGTTCTTCCATCACAGTCTGGTTTGGTGCTGCTACAAAAAAGGACAAACTCCGACTGCAACGGACAATCAAAACTGCTGAAAGGATTGTCGGTACCCCCCTACCCACCCTTGAGGACTTGCACGCTGCCAGAACTAAGACAAGGGCGTGCAAAATCCTCTCGGACCCTCCCCACCCCGGTCACCAGCTCTTCCAGCTCCTTCCCTCAGGTAGGCGCTACCGATCAATGCAAACTAGAACTAGTAGACATTCCAACAGCTTCTTCCCTCTTGCAATCAACTTCTTGAACAGCTAACTTACAATTCCATTACAACAAGCTGGCAATTTTTTGACTTGAGTTCGTTGTCACATTTCTGTATTCTGTATTATGTATTACTCGTGCACTCACTGTAGTTGTCTCGCCGTGCTGCACTATTTGCATATAGTGGCCACTCATGCCAGAGTAGTATCTGCTTCATTTGCACACTGATTGAGGAGTATCTGTAACATTTGCACAACCATTGTCCCAGATTATCGCAGTACTCGTCACTTTAAACCGCATACACTCCTTGAAGTCTCAGTGCCCTTTGCACAATGGTCATTGCACCGGACTATTGCGTCATTAGCCATTCGAACTGAGGACTCTGCATCTTTTTGCACAATTGTTGTTTGTTGTTGTTTTTTGTCAATGTCTTTATGTCTCCAAAGTGTTCTGTAAATTGACTGTCTGTTGTACTAGAGCGGCTCCAACTACCGGAGACAAATTCCTTGTGTGTTTTGGACATACTTGGCAAATAAAGATGATTCTGATTCTGATTCTGATTCTGATGTAACTGACTGTTGTCTTTGGGTGTCTCTCCACAGCTCTCACAATGTTTCTCTCATCAATGTTTCGATGTCTGTTGCTCAGTACAAGTGGTTTCTTTTTCAGGACATTCCAAATTGTTGTATTGGCTATGCCCAATGTTTGTGCAATAGCTCTGATCGATTTTCCCCTCTTCTCTCAGGTTCAAAATTGTTTGCTTTCCGTGAACATACCTCAAACAAGCCTTAAACGAACATCCTCTCCTGTCCTGAGCACCGGTGACCACCAACACACATTTTTCCCCATTTTGTCCTTACAATACCGTCGGCGCGCTCCACTCTTGTTGTCCTCGCCACGGCAACGAGTGTATCCGGTCCCATTTGAGTTGACAAGATTACGTGTTGCCTCTCTCCGACCTGTTGTCTGTCCCACACCGCCAACGTTTATTTTTTTTATTTTTTTTTTTTACATAACTTCTTTGGCTGTCAGATATTTATAACTACTACGTCAAAAGACACGCGACAAGGCTAAAAATAAACTAGCTTTTGGATTCAAATATACTGTGCACGCGGCGACGCGGAGTTAATGTCTTTTGCGGAGCCGATCAATGACCTCATTGATCAGATCGGCGAATTATGACATTAAAGCCGCTCAGCCAATCAGCATAAAATGCTAAATATCGGCCGATACCAATCAGCCCTATACAATCGGTGTAAAGTCCATTTTTTTTCTGCCTTAATATTAACGAGGGCTGCAGCTATTGAATATTTTTAGTGTGGAATATTATACATTTTATCCCATTGATCAATCAAGTAATAGGATGAAAAATGATTTTGCATTATTAAACATCAATACAAAATATGCATATGTGAGGTGCAGGTATTATTTTTGTCCACTTGGGGTCATCATAATCATGTTTTACACTGTAATACAGTGGGGTACGGAAAGTATTCAGACCCCCCTTAAATTTTTCACTCTGTTATATTGCAGCTATTTGCTAAAATCATTTAAGTTCATTTTTTTTCTTATTAATGTACACCCCTTAGCCGGCCCCCCCCCCGCCTTGGATAGCCTTTTTCCAGTTACTTACCCCCGACACTGCCCTCTACCGCCTAACATCATCCACATTTGGCTAGTCTTTCTTCGATATTATGATCTATCCTCCCATCAGAGAGTTTTTGGGACAATCATTCTATCCATTCAAAGGTAATAATCAAACAACTTGATTACTTCTTAACTATTTATATACTCGAACTTTCATATCATACACCCACCAATATAATCACAAAATTAAACCCCCGCACAACCCCCCTCAACCATACTCTTTCCTTAAAATATAATCCTAAATATACCTCAATCCCCATATATTTCACCTCCTACCCCCTATCCACTCAACAAAACAACATCCCTCCCCCCCTCCCCCACCCCCCCCCCCCTATCCCCACATGCCCTCCATCCCCCTCCCCCCACATAATCTATAATCTATCCCACCATACTTCTGTCCCCCCCCCCCGCTCTTATACTCTCATAAACAACTCCCACACAACCCCCCCCACAAAGCAGCCCCACAATCCACCACACAAAATTTATTCCCCTCTCCTCCACACAAACCTCCAACCAACACACAACAAACAATGCCCTCCCCCCCCCCCCCCCACCCCCCCCCCACCCTCCCCCCCCCCCCCCACCCCCCCCCTTAGAGAATCGTAAAGCCCACCGAATGCTACCCCCACCCCGCTAAACCCCCTGTTCAATGGATAATCTCACACCTCAACACCCCCAATTCCCCCACACACTCCGGGCCCCCCCTCCACCAACCGCTAACATTAGCAATAGATCATGGGAGGGATTTACCTTCAAATAAATATTCACACACAAACAGGTAATATAACAGACAGGTAATATAACAATACTCACAGGCATATATTATTCCTAATTTGTGAAAAAAAAGTTATATTCAAGTTTTATTAAGACTTTTTTTTAATTATTCTTTTTTTTAGCCAAATGTCAGAAGGTACAGTGGGGGGAAAGTATTTAGTCAGCCACCAATTGTGCAAGTTCTCCCACTTAAAAAGATGAGAGAGCCCTGTAATTTTCATCATAGGTGTACCTCACCTTTGAGAGACAAAATGAGAAATGTCTTTTTAGAATTTATTATCAAATTATGCTGGAAAATAAGTATTTGGTAAATAACAAAAGTTCATCTCAATACTTTGTTATATACCCTTTGTTGGCAATGACAGCGGTCAAAGGTTTTCACACACTGTTGCTGGTATTTTGACCCATTCCTCCATGCAGATCTCCTCTAGAGCAGCAACGTTTTGGTGCTGTCGGTGGACAACACAGACTTTCAACATCTCTCCAAAGATTTTCTATGGGGTTGAGATCTGGACACTCGCACTCCAGGACCTTGAAATGCTTCTTACGAAGTCACTCCTTCGTTGCCCGGGCAGTGTGTTTGGGATCATTGTCCTGCTGAAAGACCCAGCCATGTTTCATCTTCAATGTCCTTGCTGATGGAAGGATGTTTTCACTCAAAATCTCATGAAATCCCATTAATTCATTCCTTTACACGGATCAGTCGTCCTGGTCCCTTTGCTGAAAAACAGCCCCAATGCATGCTGCTTCTACCCTCATGCTTCACACTTCAGATGGCCCTGGACATGTACTGGCTTAAGCCGGGCGACACATCTAGGACTGCCGGCGTAGTGTGTTACTGATGGTAGCCTTTGTTACTTTGGTCCCAGCTCTCTGCAGGTCATTCACTAGGTCCCCCCGTGTGGTTCTACGATTTTTGCTCACCATTCTTGAGATCATTTTTACCCCACAGGTGGGATCTTGCGTGGAGCCCAAGATCATGGTCTTGTATGTCTTCCATTTTCTCATAATTGCTCCCACTTTTGATTTCTTTACACCAAGCTGCTTAACTATTGCAGATTCAGTCTACCCAGCCTGGTGCAGGTCTACAATTTTATTTCTGGCACCCTTTGTCAGCTCTTTGGTCTTGGCCATAGTGGAGTTTGGAGTGTGACTGTTTGAGGTTGTGGACAGGTGTCTTTTATCCTGATAACGAGTTAAAACAGGTTCCATTAATACAGGTAACGAGTGGAGGACAGAGGAGCCTCTTAAAGAAGAAGTTAAAGGTCTGTGAGAGCCAGAAATGTTTGTAGGTGACCAAATACTTATTTTCCATCAGAATTTGCTAATAAATTCTTTAAAAATCAGATAATGTGATTGTCGGGATTTTTTTTTTCTCATTTTGTCTCATAGGAGAGGTATAGCTGTGATGAAAATTACAGGCTTCTCTCACCTTTTTAAGTGGGAGAACTTGCACAATTAGTGGCTGACTAAATACCTTTTTGCCCCACTATAGGTCCATGCATGCATCGCACCACAGTACCCCTAAAACACCACGGTGCGCACAGGAGGAACACCAGATACAGTCATGGCTTTGTATAAAAAGACACAAACGCTTTTTCCCCCTGAATGTCTGACACGAAATCAGACTAAAATTTTCCCGTTTTAGGTCAGTTAGGATTACGAACATTATGTCTATTTGCTGAATGCCAGAATATTGAGAGAAGGATTTTTTTTCAGACAAATATATATAATAGACAATACAGTCACCCCAGGCATGCCAATGTTTTTACCCATGGCTGAATTTATTTTTTTACATTGTTTTTTTTATTTCTATTTTTTAATATATTATTTTGCTTGTTTCTAATTTGTTTTCAAGTTGTTCTTTTAAGTTATATTTAAAGTTGAGTTTTGGTAGTTAAATAAATAATGTTTATTAATTGTGATTTCAATAGCAATCAAAATAATCGTGATGGGCATTAGTTGTAACTTGTGGCCATTGCAGCTAGTGCATTAATGTTCTTATTACATGTTTATTTTGTTCATTGAAGCAACTGAAAGTGCCCCTGCCGCTGTGTCTATCCTTGACCACCTGTGGGGGCATTGCAATACATTTTAACTTGTGGTGGTAGGCTATATTAAATGAACTCACGATGTTTATATTACCTTGTGTTGGCGATCGTAAATGTGCTGTTGCGTAAGCCAGTTCTGATTTGCAGTAAAGACATTGCATTTTTTTATTCTCTATTTTAAAGTGGGAAATGATCCCTAATATTAGAGTTGTGCATGAGTCTGCAGTAATATTAGTCCGTGTGGAAGAATTATCACTGCAAAGCTTCGAGGTAGTGATTTCCTTTGACTTTATTTAATCAAATTACTCGACATAGGATATTTCAGTTTCAAACGGCGTGCAGTTAACTAGTTTTTCTGGACTGCGTAGGAATATGTGGTTAAGTGGCACAAGCAGACACATTCAGTTACTGCTGTATTTCTGTGACTTTCATAAAAATATTTACTGTAGTTGTGACTTTACTGCTGGCTTAGCATAGGTTTATGACGTTCCAACTTGCATACAAATTCAGGTTACATTGCTGCAGTAGAAACAGAATTCTTTGTAAACATGTATTTTCGATTCCTAATTCAAAATCCGCACAAATCTTGTGTCGATCGACCAGCATCTTGGAATGGATTGTACACGACTGTTGATTGTACTGTAGTTACAACTGCACTTTGACCCCGCGTGCAATAAAGGAGATGGATGACATGGTTTCAGTGGGGAAAGATGGCAGGCTTACCTATTTACAGGTATGAGTTCATCACTGATTGTCCATATCAGTCTCTGCTAAACAATGACCCAGCTAACCTGTCTGCTTGTCTAGTATCTTTGAGTCATTAATCAAACATCAATGATGACAAGATCAAACTGCAATGATTCAGCATTTTCTGTTCTTGGGGTCGAAAAATAAATGTAACCATGCGGTAAAGAACATGAAATTAAAAGATTGCTTTAAGACATGATTGCACTTATTGTTTTGACCAGCCAACTCTAACAATCACAAGAGCTCAATACTAAAATGCTCCACAAATGAGTCTAACATCTGTTCCTCATTTTTATGAGGAATGTTGCAGAATCACAAAATGAGGAGGCCGAGAAAGGCACGCAAGAGGTGGTTTCTCAAATGTCTGGAAAATGCAAAATGAGGGCAAATAAAAAAGTTTAGGGCTAAAAATCACAATTTGAAAAAACGCTATTTGCTTGACACATTGAAAGAAACTGGCTACAGCCAGTGACCATAACCTTTTGTCACATACCAAATAACTCATTGGACTGCAAAGTGTGTCCACTGTCCAGTCATCAAAAGGTCACAACCTCATCAAATCGTGTGACATCATAGACTATGAGACATGACAGACATGAATGGTGGATTGTGGGAAATTAAGAGACACTTGGGAGTTCCACAGAAAAAGTGGCAAAAATTAGCAAAAGGTGATTTGTATTCAGTAGTCTACTTAATTGACTTATTTTCTGATAGGGATTCGCTCAACAATAATGAATATAAATAGAATTCAATCAAATCTTAATGAGCTATAAAAGCATCCACATTAAAAAGTGCTAGTGTATATTCTGCTGTAATATTAGAACATTATAAAGTCACACTGCATGATTAAGAGGTTTGCAAACATTATTAACAGAGGGGTATTGGGTCGGTTATTATTATTATTGACACTGTTTGGTCCGCTTTATATAATTGATCGTCATTAAAAGAGACCCACTTCTTACTATGGCGACAACAGTATATTGCTCAATGAGTTTGTTTCTCTGCCTGCTCGGCTGGCTTCAGCTTTCTTGAGACTAAAATAGCAATGTGGCAGTCGTCAACAAATTTTATGACAAATATACATTGGGGGAAATTTGACATATACTGTAAAAAACACACACACACACACACACACACACACAGTTGTCATCGCTCACCTGAACCGTGGGGAGTCCTTCAAACATTCCTCGAAATCCACAGTTATCTTCATTTTCCCGTTCTGCACGTTAACCTCAAAAACCTGAGCGCTGTTCTGTTGTCAAGACAGTAATCCAGGATGAGTCTTTGTGGCTAATTAGCTTGTTTGCTAACGTTACTGTACCGAGTCGCTGGCTCCGTCGCGGCTCTGCTTGCCGACCAGCCTCAAAAGGCCAGCAGCTAGGGTTCACAAATTGCACAAATGTAACCATAAACGAGTGCAAGTGGACCGCGATAACGCTGAAAGCTAAAGCGACTATTTCGGACACGGCAGTCAGTCACGGAAACAGAAAGTGTCGCCCTGTAGCTCGGTCACGGCAGCCAGTGGGAGGTCGGCTTTTCTTCCACGCACATACTATGGACTCGTACGGAGATCGTCTATACACGTAAGGCATTATGCGCCGCGATCGACTCCAAGCAGATGGCACGCATTTCCAGCCTTGGCCACACAGTGAGCATGCCCAAATCTTACATCTAAATTATCGGGTCATCAGACTCCCGATTCATAAAAATGTCTTTAATAAAACTGTAATTAATGAGGAACTGCGTGCAGATGTAAAAAATCAGGATTTTATTTGTTTTTAATTGATGACTGGTTGGTTATAACCAAAAAAAGTATAATAATAAACCAAGTTGTGTCAACAGTCCTGTAATAGAAATCAAACATTGATTAAATGTAGTTATATATTTTTACCAAAAAAGCCACACGTACATTCCAGCAATGGAAAATGAGGCGCAACATATGCGTTCCGAGTGAGTTGTCACTATTGGTATTTAATATCTTTGCACCGAGTGACAGGCTTCCTGATCCGTTGGAATTACTGATGATAGCTCTTTCCTTGCCGTATTACTCGATTGAATCCATTTGGGGGATTGCCTGCATTCAATAAATATGTATATCGGTAGCTTGTACTCAAGCACTGGAGCATTCCGATGATTTGAGAGACTTGTTAAATCATTGCATTGCATGCATGGACGTGAGTTTGTGAATTGCAGTTTCGTTGTAAATCTCACACTACCAGAGCGAACGTGGAAGAAGTATCCTCGCATGACCTCGATCGTGGCTTTTATCCGCTTTTAGTTGCTACAAATCCAAAGGGGACAAATTCAATATGCTGTTGAACAGCGCTGCCAACTGGTGGGTAGAAATATTGCAAGTTGCCAATCGTCACTGCACGTTCACGTAAAAGGAATGTGTTCTGAATTCTTGTTTTATTTTTGAATTTGGGGGAGAGACTGTGTTTTCAGCTATGTAATTTACATTAGCATTTGTTTGGCAATTTTTTTTAAAAATAATAATAGTATACGTGATACTTTATTGTATTACTCATGTACCGACACCGAGCACAGAGATCCTTTCCAATGTCGCAGCGGTTTCCATTTTTAGTTCCGTGCTTATCGTCACTTTTTGTCTCCTTTGTACTATTCTTTTTGGTCATCATAAAACCAAGATGCTTATTGAGCTTTAGTATTTCCTGTCATCCTGTGTTCATCACAGATGATGATGATTAGGATCTAATTGTACAACCTTGGGGGTGGGGTTTCTCGAGGAAACCCAAAATAGCTGACACATCCAGAGTTTTCACATACGACAGTAGTACTGATCATTACAACATAAGGGGAAACATGCAATACGGTGGAGAAAATGAGACAAGACGAAGAAATTTACATGATACACTGTCTGTTCGCACTCAATGGTGAATAAACATTTGATTCAACTAAGAGGTGGTCATGACAGTAACATTTTTCTTCAGGTTGTGCCTGTTTTTTGTTTGTTTGTTTTTCCTGTGGCACAATGAGCCCAACTTGTGCAAATGGTGGACAGGTTAATCCATCAAAAACTGAAAACGCTATATTCAGAATGACATGAACAAATTGCAAAGGTCAGTTTGCATAGGTCCGGATGTTCTGTACTGTATTTCCATAACACAATGCTCAGCACATCACCAGTCACAACGAGAATTTAATGGTTCAAACAAAAAGAAATTAAGGATACAGCACAAGACAAGGTCAGGGCTCCTATACACTTAACTTTCCACCTTTCCCTTGATAATCAAAATGATAATTTCACATATTAGGAACACATAATAAAGCCAACATATTCATTTATTCATCCGTAGCATTATTTTCTCTTGGTTGGACATTATTAGGAAAGCACAAAATCAAGTAGGCCTTTTAATTGTATGTTCTTCATGAGAATCAACTGTTAAATTCTTTATGATGAAATGATGATAGAAAGTCCAAATTACAAATGTGCAGTAAACATTGTATTCAAGCTGACAGAGGAGCCTTGTGAAAGAAAAATTTCACCATCCTATGGACATGTGCTAGTCCACCATTTTGTACTTCATATTATTATACTGCTCCGTCCTTGGATGTTAGATAACATTATTACTCCACCCACGAACAACAGGGAGCTGGAATTGAGTCAGTCCTGGCTTTTACACTCATCAGCTTGAGGTGCAGGGGGCAGGGGGGGAGAAAGAAAAGAGAGAGAAAAAAAAATCATGGAAAATTGCTCTTTTAAAGAAAACCCCTTATATCTTTCAGCGTGTAGAAAATGTATTCACTCAAGAGGATAGAGATATATTGTTCTCAAAATTATAAGTGAGGTCTGGCTGGTGCTTTGTAAAGAGCAAAAATATCAAATAAAATCTGTTGGTTGATTTGCTTTAAGAAAAACAGTTTTCGACTTACTGTTTGACACTGCAGCATCCACGTCTAGCAAATATGGGCGCGTCAAATTAAAACTGTCAACAATATCAAAACAAACCAGAGCAGTGAGTCACAGACTGAAAGTCCATCTGCACTGCAGCTGGTACAATGCACAGTCATCTGATGGGGTTTCCCCTTGCTTGACCTTCTAGCGCTTAGGCCTGTAGCGAGGGAAGTCCCAGCTTTTTGTCCTCAAAGCCCTTCAATTCCTTTCACATTCGTATTATATTTAGTGCGTGCCAGTTCAGTGAGGAGGGAAGCAGGGAGTTGGGACCTAAATGACTTCAGGTTAGGACATTTTTTATGAGGTTTGAGGGTTCTATTTCACTTTTTGGAATAGTGGAAAGAGGTGAATTGAAGGTTACTGGCTGTTTAGGGGAGTTAAATGGGTGCAGCAGTGTCTGCTTATTGAAAAGGCGACGCAGTGATGTCGATTGTCAGCGTGGCAAGCCGACACACACTGAAGCGGGGAGAGACACCTCATCTACGAGTCCAGAGAATGAGCTAGAGGGAACAAGACACAAATATTTACATTACTAATGCTGCTGCACAGTACCAACTCAGCACAGCTCTATTTAGTTTGAGCAGGTTGTTGTTAGTACCGTGCAAAACTGCAAAAAGCACATTAATAATAATAATAATAATAATAATAATAATACAATTTATCAATAGGCGCCTTACAGGGCACTCAAGGTCAAAATACAAACATAGTTAAAAGAAATCAAGCAATACAATAAAAACAACATAACATAAAGCATCAATGAAATGAAAATGAAATGAAAAATAATATGGGGAATGTTAAAGTGAATAGGTGGTTCGGAATAGGTGTGTCTTGATTTTAGATATGAAGAGGGTTAATGAGTCTGTGTTTTCGGAGGTCCGGTGGTAGTGAGTTCCAAAGACTCGGGGCAGAGCGGCTGAAGGCTCGGTCCCTGATGGTGGATAGACGGGCAGAAGGGACGGTGAGGGGGGTGGAAGACGAAGACCTAAGGGAGCGAGGTGGTATGGCAATATGAAGGAGGTGCAAAAGATATGGCGGGCCGAGGTTGTTAATCGCCTTGAAGGTGGAAATAATAATATTTGATTGATAAGATGATAATGAGATGACTATGAAGATGACGATGATGATGATAATGGCAAATGATATGGCAAATGTGAAAAGGCAGTCCGGAATAGGTGTGTCTTGAGTGTTTGGATTTGAGGAGGGTTAATGAGTCCGTGTTTCGAAAGGAGTTCAGTATTTCATATTGGAATACGATATTGGACAGGGAGCCAATAGAGTTGTTGCAGGGCTGCAGTGATGTGATGAGTGGAGGGTGTCCTTGTGATAATACTGGCAGCAGAGTTCTGGAGAAGCTGTAGTTTTTTTCAGTGACTTGTGAGGGAGACCATACAGGAGAGAGTTGCAGTAATACAGGTGGGAAGTGACGAGGCTATGAGGAAGGACAGCATCAGTATGGAGGGTGAGGGATAGATGGAGACGATTGATATTTTGTAAGTGAAAGGATGCAGACCGGGTGATGTTGTTTATCTGTGCTTACATTGCATTAAATGCATCCAACAATAAATTAACACACAACAATGTACACAACCCAATTCCAATGAAGTTGGAACATTGTGCAAAACAAATAAAAACAAAATACAACAATTTGCAAATCACTTTCAACCTATTATCAATTGAATACACTACAAAGACAATATACTGTATTTAATGATACATTAACACAAATTGATGAACATTGTTTTGTTTTTTTGACAAATATTCATATTATTCATTATTATTCATTTTGAATTTGATTCCTGCAACATGTTCCCAAAAAGCTGGGACAGGGACAACAAAACACTGGCAAAGTTGACGAATGCGCCAAAAAAAAAAAAATAAATAAATAAATAAAAACACCTGTTTGGAACATTCCACAGGTGAACAGGTTAATTAGAAACCGGTGAGTGTCATGACAGGGTATAAAAGGAGCGTTCCAGAAAGGCTCAGTTGTTCATAAGCAAAGACGGGGTGAGGTTCACCACTTTGTGAACAACTGCGAGAGCAAATACAGGGCTCGAAGTTAACTTTTTTCCCTTCAGGCAAGTGCCCTAACATTTTTGCTTGCCTGTGGCAAACTGAGCTTGCACTGTTCGGTCAAGTGCACTAAAATGTTTGCTATATCTCACGGTTCGGTTTTATCACAGTATTATGTAACACAGTGGTAAACATGCCACTGTCCCAGTTTTTTGGGAAAGCGTTGCAAGCATCAAATTAAAAATGAGTGGATATTTGAAACAAACAAGTTTATCAGTTTGAACATGAAATATCTTGTCTTTGTAAAGTATTCAATTGAACACAGGTTGAAAAGGATTTGCAAATCATTGTCTGCTTCTTTTCCTTTCGGCTTGTCCCGTTAGGGGTCGCCACAGCGTGTCATCCTTTTCCATGTAAGCCTATCTCCTGCATCCTCCTCTTTAACACCAACTGCCCTCATGTCTTCCCTCACAACATCCATCAATCTTCTCTTTGGTCTTCCTTTAGCTCTCTTGTCTGGCAGCTCCATCCTCATCATCCTTCTACCAATATACTCACTCTCTCTCTCCTCTGGAAGTGTCCAAACCATCAAAGTCTGCTCTCTCTAACTTTGTCTCCAAAACATCTAATCTTGGCTGTCCCTCTGATGAGCTAATTTCTAATTTTATCCAACCTGGTCCCTCCGAGAGCGAACCTCAACATCTTGATTTCCGCCACCTCCAGCTCTGCTTCCTGTTGTCTCACCTCACCACTGTCTTATAAACTTTGCCCTTCATTCTAGCAGAGACTTCTGTGACATAACACACCTGACACCTTCCTCCACCCATTGCAACTCGCTTGGACAGGTTTCTTCACTTCCTTACCACACTCACCATTGCTCTGGACTGTTGACCTCAAGTTTTTAAAGTCCTCCGCCCTTGCTATTTCTTCTCTTTGTAGCCTCACTCTTCCCCCTCCACCCCTCTCATTCATCCACTTATATTCTGTTTTACTTCAGCTAATCTTCATTCCTCTCCTTTCCAGTGGATGCCTCCATCTTTCCAACTGTTCCTCCACCTGCTCCCTACTTTCACTGCAGATCACGTCATCTGCAAACATCATGGTCCACGGGGATTCCAGTCTAACCTCATCTGTCAGCCTATGCATCACCACTGCAAACAGCAAAGGGCTCAGGGCTGATCCCTGATGCAGTCCCACCTACACCTTAAACTCCTCTGTCACACCTCCAGCACACTTCACCACTGTTCTGGTGCCCTCAAACATGTCCTGTATTATTCTAACATACTTCTCTGTCACTCCAGACGCCCACATGCAGTACCACTGTTCCTCTCTGGGTGCTCTGTCATATACTTTCTCTAGATCCACAAAGACACAATGTAGCTCCTTCTGACCTTCTCTGTACTTTTCCATCAACATCCTCAAGGCAAATAATGCTTCTGTGGTACTCTTTCGAGGCATGAAACCATACTGTTGCTTGCAAATACTCACTTCTGTCCTGAGTCTAGCCTCTACTATTCTTTCCCATAACATCATTGTGTGGCTCATCAACGTTCTAAGCCGGATGCTCTTCCTGACGCAACCCTCTGCATTTATCCGGGCTTGGGACCGGCCTACAGTTTGCACTGGCTTGTGTCCCCCATAGGGCTGCATTATTTGCAAATCATTGTATTCTCTTTTTTATTTACAATTTAAACAATGTCCCAACTTCATTGGAATTGGGGTTTGTCTTTACTCCTCAACAATATGTGGCTCTTGGCTACGGTAAGAAGACTAATTGTATATGAGGAGCTTTAGGAAAGAGACTGGAGTAAAACTGGATTTACACTGCTGGTCCAAATGGCTAATTCCGATTTAATGTCCGTACCCAAGTAAATTAACGTGTAAATTTCAAGTGACACATTCGACTACATTGACTGAGTACAAACAACTGAAACAACCCACATGCACAAATGCCCAAATTATAAACAATGATACGTCAATAATAAAAATATTCAACATTTGGTTTGCCAGAGGTGACTCATCCCACCATTAATCTCAATGAGGGTAACCTCCACAACTCTAATGTGACAAATTTTGACCATACTTTTCTGTTTTTGCTGTTGTTTAGATTTACAGTAGATGCTCTTCAATGTGTCTATTTGTGTTGCTTGAGCAGACGTGGGTGTGTATTAGGGCTGCATGATATTGGGGGGGGGGGGGAAATCACATTGGAATTATTATTTTTTTAATCTGCGATATATATTGCGATGTGAAAAAATACAGAATCAGTGGGAAAGTTCATTTTCTACTTGAACTAGTTCAAAGTTCAGGTCATTGTTCCAAAAATGAACTAGTTCAGTTCTTAGTTCATAATTCAAAATTTTGAACTAAGTTCACTGGTCCAAAGACGAAGTAGTTCATAATTATTATTGACCGGATACACTTGTTACCACGCCCACAACAACAACAATGGATCGGCGCGTCTATTGTGTTGGTCAAAAAAGAACAAAATGGGGAAAAACGTGTGTTAGTGGTCACCGGTGCTTGGGAGAAGACATTCGTTCAAAGATTGCTTGAGGTATGTTCACGTAGTTTTAATACGATACTGCTCACAAGCAGCCAACAAAATGTTATGTAGCCGAGCAAGCTCGTGCTAGCACTAACAGTTGTATGTAAAAATGCCAGCGTTCTGTTGAATCATGCTCTAAAGTTTCGGTGTGTGTGAAGTAATTTAATTACAAAAAAGTAATTTAATTACAGTAAGTTATCAGCCATTATTTCTGTCATGTTGTAATGTTGGTTTGACCTGACAGATTAGAATATATGACATGACAAGAGAATATTTTTGAAGATACTCAGTATACAGTACACAAGTAAGTGAACAAGTCATTTAAATAGACACATTGCTAAATCTTGTGATTGGATTGGCGATCAGGCAACTTTTTTTTTTTTTTTTAAACTCGCTGATCGGCCCCAAAAATCCTGATTGCGTAAAGCTTTTTTTTTTTTTTTTTTTAATGAGGATTTAAAACAAGAACAGAGCTTTTGTCCTTAATGTGCAAACAAAAACACACAACACAGTATGGCAGGAATGATGGTGAAAGGACATTGATAACTTTGCATCCCTCACAGCTCTGATTATATTAAAATAATTTATCTACGCTTATATTACAAAATAAATTACATATTATCACAGTGTGATCGTAGAGTGTTTTAACTAAAGCATTCTGATTCAAATAATAATTTTCCTAGTAATCCATTTGCACAATTATGTTCGGTTTTACATAAGAACACATTCACTCCCATTTACGTAGTGTCCTTGACTGCACCTCACCCACTCATGCAGCTGCTGCATGCCTGCCTAGTTTCATTCTGAAGAGCGAAATAGGAAATGCAGTAGGTATAAAATCTTTTAATCTCTTGAGCATGTCCAAACAGGTCCTTCTGCTGGTCACTTTTAATATTACAGTTGATTCACTGTAGAGCAGAGCCTGTGACTTTTCCGCACATGTACATCACGATGATGATGCTCCAACAAAATATTATGCAGCCTAGTGTGTATAACCAATCTGTGTATTTTGATGACATCAAGCTCACACTGATGGGTTTATCTGATGTGCACATTTAGTTTGCACTCGCATTAGCAAATGCGCACATATCCAATACGTATCAGATTTTTTACAACAGGTGGAAGAAGATTCTGATCTAAAGATATCCGATTGTATGCGTTTTGTTATGTTTCTCTAATGCTTACATGACACATATCCTCATTGTGGAAAAAAAATCTGGATATAGTAAATGCCGAAAGAGTACATTTCATGGCTGGTTTTATTAATGGAAAAGTGTCAATAGCAAATGGTGAGCAGAGGTACCATGCAGTGGCTAAGCTACATAAGTGAACACAGTTTCTTCACTGAAGGAGCTTAATAGCTACTTTAACCCAACACTAACACTTTATTACCTTCCTGCGGCGGGTCGACACTGATTTCCTCTGCCTCCTCGGTTTCATCCCTCATCTCCTCGTCTTCGTCCTCCTCGAGCTCACTGGCGATAAGTTGTCGAGCCAGCTTGATATTGAGGCCCTCATTGTAGTGCTTCTTCCGCATCATTTGAAAATGTTTCTTTTTTGCTGCAAAGGAAGTGGGATAAATATCACTGTAAAATGAAAACCTTTTCATTAAAAAATAAAAACAATTGACGCATTCATCTGGCAATGACTAGCCCTGATGAAATAGAACATTAAGGTTAACTTTTTTCCAGAAGTGGTTCCCCCAAGAGCTCATCCCTCTGTAGTGTCAAAGAGGATCAAGCAGAAGACATACTGCACAGGAACCGTTAAACTAGGGCTACACAGTTACCGTAATTTCTTGTGCATAATCAGCATTCCCCCCCTCAAAATTGTCAAAAGTTAGTAGTGCGTATTATACATAGGTATAGGGGAAAATGGGGAAAAAACTTTCACATTTTATAAATGTATGCCACCATCTAGAGGGTATGAAAAATCTGTACACTTTCATTCTTGTGCGCCACCGCCACCTAGAGGTTATGAAAAAGGTGTACACTTTAATTTTAATATGCCACCGCCACCTAGAGGTTAGGAAACAGGTGTAGCCTACACTTTCATTCCAATATGACAGGGGTACGTATGACTGCATATATGTACAGTTGTGCTCATAAGTTTATATACCCAGGCAGAATTTGTGAAATATATATATTATTTTTAAATACGACTTTTTAAAAATACAATTCATGACTGAACAACACCCACCATTATTTTTTTTATGATTTATGTTTTGCTTAATGGATAACAGTTTTATTTGAATCCTATTAAAATAAAATTTAATGTGTTTCACCTGTTCCTTCATGTTTTCATGTTTGTACCCATTTTACAAATTCTGCCTGGGCAATAAACATATGAGCACAACTCTGTTTTCTCAATTATGAAATAAAGCAGGGCTGTGAATAAAAAGAAGAGCAAGTAAATAAAAATAAAGTATTACGTGTTCAAATAAAGTTCTTAACTTCAGAATAATTATTTGAAAAAAACTAACAAAATACAGATAATACTTCGTTTTGATAATATGGGTAGAAGCAAAATCATGCATTGTAAAAATGCATTACACATGGGTAGAAGGGTTTTCCAGAATTGCACGTTAGTTATTAATTTAGGAATTACAGTCACATTTTCAGATGCGCGTTGAATATAACAATGATTTTTAGTACTTTGATGAACATCTTTTGCAGCTACTGACTGCCTTACATTTAGTCTCTGAAATCAATACTGTACATTTTAATTTAAAGCTGAAAGTTTACACTTCAAACATACTTTTATGATTTTATGTCAGATTCATTGTGGTGTGTAAAACATCAAAATCGTTAGAACTTAAATTCTTCTGAACCTGACTGTATATGAAAATGTGTTTTGTAGGGCCCGCGATTGGCTGGCGACCAGTCCAAGGTGAAACCTGCCTCTTGCCCAATGTTAACAACCCTAATGAGGACAAGCGGTATAGAAAAATGGATGGATAGATTATTTGTAGCACTCATTTATCCTGAGAGAGTCAATCTTACCATAAAATGTGCCAGACAGCATTCACAAAATTGTCAATCAATTGTTAAGTTTTGCCTGAGCTGCAGATGAAAAAATATGACCATCTCAATGACAACAATTATATTCAATAGTGAGGTCAAGGTTTAGCAGATGTCTTTGCTCACCTTGTTCCTCGGGGGACAGCTCCTCTTCTTCTTCACTACTTTCCACTTCCTCCTCTTCTTCCTCCTCTTTCATAAATCGAGATTCTGAGCCTTCTGCTGCTTTCAACCTTGACAAAAACAGTAGAAGTTTCTTCAGTTTATTACCTTGAGACATTCAATCACACCTCAACTGAAGTTCAGTTGTGAATATCTGGGAAACTTTCAAACAGGCCCTATTTGGAGTCAGAGCAGATAGGGAGAGAAATGAAGATGAGGTTAGGGGGAGGAGAGAGCAGGCACAGAGAGAGAAGAGAAGAAGCGAGCATGTGACTCCTCGCGCATGAAGCAAAAATAACAGCGTTACCATTGCCATCTCTCACACACAATAGCAGAGGACAAAATGAATAATGGCTTATGGCTGAGTGGATGGTGGTGAATGACTGTGGGGGAAGTTCCCATTTATAATACTGTACTACTGCTCTCCAACAAAACTGGCCTGATTCAGTCTGTCATCTTAAATCTGATCTTCACATAAGATGTGGACAAAGACAAGGTGAATCAATCAAAAATATGTTAAAGGTCCCGTATTTTACCAAACCATCTTTTTCTACTATTTGGGATGTTATATTTGCAATATGGTGCCTCAGTAAACATGTGAAATGTAAATTAAAATTGTTCACGCATTCCTGAGTTCCAGACATTTTTCTGCCAAGGGGCCTTGGTCCTCATGTCATTTTGGATTTCTCGCGCTTAAAAAATAAATAAAATAAATACTTTTGTACCGGCATTACCACATTACTGGTAACCCTTTATTGCTCAGTGACTGTGTTTTTATGTTTTTATGTCTCAAAAGTATTCGCTGTCAATTGACTGTCTATTGTCGTACTAGACCGGCTCCAACTCCCGGAGACAAATTCGTTGTGTGTTTTTGACATACTTGGCAAATAAAGACAATTCTGATTATCTACGTCACGAGCGAAGATCTCCACCTCCATCTCCGCTCCTGAGACAGCGCTGTCAACGTAAGCACGTGTGCGCTCACAAGTGGGTCTTCTACACGGAGGCAACCAATCAGAGGAAATGGGGCGGTCTTAGCCAAATATGGACAAAGCGGATACAAAACTGGGTCAAACAGAAGTACCTGTCAGAGGGGCCTTTTCTGGACACTCGTATGACAAAACCAAGATGTTTTTTAAAATTTAATTGACACCATTATACCAAGTCTATGTTGGAGAGTCACTTTGTGGAGGTCTAAATAGCTAAAATATGGGACCTTTAACATTTGTTGGCTGAGCGGGTGGCGATGAGAGAATGCAGGAGGAAAAGAGCAGCTGATATCTAGAGGTCTCAGGAGGAAATAGACAAAGGAGGCTAATTGACTTGCTAGCCTGGAGCTAACCACCGTCCTCACTGAAGCTCGTCTCATTCCTGCATTAATGCACTTCCATTAGACAGCAGAAAACAAACCCACTTCTCCCCCATCACACAGGCCTCACACAAGATAAGGGGCTCAAAAAGTAAGTATTGCTCATCCTACCAAAAAATGTTTTAGATCAGGGACCATTCAAAGGAGTTTGATAGCGATTTCGTAAATGTTGCCAACTTTAATGTGAATTTCAGGCTAAAAAGATAAAATCCAGCATGCTGTCAGCCTGTAATAAAATTAAAGTTAATTAATTAATTTAATTAAAGTTAAAGCTATGAAAAAGCCACGCAAGTTCTACAAGTTTTCATTTTCTATAACCTAATTGCTCACACTGATGCTCTAATCTACAAAAACTGACTGCTGTAAAGCGGAATTGGCTTAAAGTTTCTACATTTGTACTGCGGTTGTTATTTTCTACTATGGAATTAACAGCTGAGGATAAACACCCATTGATTATTTATCAGCAGTCCAAGACAAAACAAGAAGCATTTCCATAAAAGTAAAGACTGTCTACAGGGTGAGCTCTAGCCAACAGCGATGCCGGCTAACGTCTGTATAGAAAACATAGGCAATGTGCAAATTATTCTTGATGGGCCTCTTCTTTACCAGCTGTAAAACCTTGGGAGTTTGTCAAGATGTGTGCAGCAAAGCCAGTCAGGCTTTATCAAAGTGAAGCAGTGTTTACTAGGATGATCAAAAGACACCTAACACATTTGTGGTCTTGAGTAAACAAACTTCTTGAACAAAGGCAAAGACATCAGTATGTGTTATTAATTATTAGACTATTCACACTTGGATCTATAACCAAACTACTTTGTGTGTTTTAAATCACACGTTTGGTCCTGGTTCACTAAACGTTTCATCACATTGGCATTTTTAATCTGACCAAAGGTTTACCACTAGTATAAGGGCGTGTTTCTCCTCACATCTAGCCTTCCATTCAACTTTCTTACATCCCCAATTCCAATGAAGTTCGGACATTGTGTTAAACATAAATAAAAACCGAATACAATGATTTTCAAATTATGTTCAACCTATATTTAATTGAATACACTACAAAGACAAGATATTTCATGTTCAAACTGATAAACTTGATTGTTTTTAGCAAATAATCATTAACTTAGAATTTTATGGCTGCAACACGTTCCAAAAAAGCTGCGACAGGGTCATGTTTACCACTGTGTTACATCATCTTTTCTATTAACAACCTTCAATAAATGTTTGGGAACGGAGGACACTAATTGTTGAATTAACTAATTTTTCCCATTCTTGCTTGATGTACAGCTTCAGCTGTTCAACAGTACGGGGTCTCCGTTGTCGTATTTTACGCTTCATAGTGCACCACACATTTTCAATGGGAGACAGATCTGGACTGCAGGCAGGCCAGTCTAGTACCTGCACTCTTTTACTACGAAGCCACGCTGTTGTAACACGTGCAGAATCTGGTTTAGCATCGTCTTGCTGCACGGCCGTCCATAAAAAAGACGTTGCCTGGATGACAGCATGTTTCTCCAAAACCTGCATGTACCTTTCAGCATTAATGGTGGCTTGACAGATGTGTAAATTACCCATACCATTGGCACTAACACAGCCCCATACCATCACAGATGCTTGCTTTTGAACTTTGCGTCCATAACTGTCCGGAAGGTTCTTTTCCTCTTTGGCCCGGAGGACACGACATCCACAATTTCCAAAAACTATTTGAAATGTGGACTCGTCGAACCACAGAACACTTTTCCACTTTGCATCAGTCCATCTTAGATCAGCTGGGGCCCAGAGAAGCCGGCTGCGTTTCTGGGTGTTGTTGATAAATGGCTTTTGCTCTGCCTAATAGTTTCAAGTTGCACTTACGGATGTAGCGCCGAACTGTATTTACTGACATTGGTTTTCTGAAGTGTTCCTGAGCCCATGTGGTGACGTCCTTTACACATTGATGTCGTTTTTTGATGCAGCGCCGCCTGAGGGATCGAAGGTCACGGGCATTCAATGTTGGTTTTCGGCCTTGCCGCTTACATCCAGTGATTTCTCCAGATTCTCTGAACCTTTTGATGATATCATGGACCGTAGATGATGAAAGCCCTAAATTCCTTGCAATTGTACGTTGAAGAACATTGTCCTTAAACTGTTCGACTATTTTCTCACGCACTTGTTCTAAAAGAGGTGAACCTCGCCCCATCTTTGCTTGTGAATGACTGAGCAATTCAGGGAAGCTCCTTTTATACCCAATCATGGCACCCACCTGTTCCCAATTAGCCTGTTCACCTCTGGGATGTTCCGAACAGGTGTTTGATGAGCATTGCTCAACTTTCTCAGTCTTTTTTGCCACCTGTCCCAGCTTTTTTGGAACGTGTTGCAGCCATAAAATTCTAAATTAATGATTATTTGCTAAAAACAATAACGTTGATCAGTTTGAACATGAATGATCTTGTCTTTGTAGTGTATTCAATTAAATATAGGTTGAACATGATTTTTAGCACAACATCCCAACTTCATTAGAATTGGGGTTGTACAAAACTGAACCAACTTAACTAGCCCTCAGTTTTTTTAATTCACAAACTTTGACCACGTCGCCTTCACATCCCTTGCATGCTCACTGAATTCTTACTTTGACGTCAGGTCATCCACTTGGAGTGCAGTCCGACCTTCCGAGTCGCTCAAGGCCCCCTCATCCTCGTCATCCCCAACCATCCTAAAAAAAAAACACATTTTAAATTCCTCTAGACAAAAACTTGACAGTCACGACAGGTGAAAAGGATGTCATGCAACCTTCCAGAATCATTCTAATGCATACAAACCCCATACCTAAACCTTCCTATAGTATGATTTATTAGGGCTGTGAACATGCTACATAAATATTCTGTAATTTCCCCCCCCCCCCCCCCCCCAAGTAAAATATCACTGGGATAAAATTTGATAAAGGGGGACCTGTTATAAGGTGTGCTGGGCTCATCTATCTTCATCAGGCCGTAATCTTTGTCTGCTGGATGGTATGTGGCCAGGATATTCATCTCATCCCACTTCTGGGATTTCTTTCTGTAAAAAAAGACCAGAGCAAAAGCATTGACAAAGTGAATCATATACTAGAGTATTGTGACCACGACACACTGCTACCGACCGCCGTCCTCAATCCCAAAAGATCTTTCCAGGGCCGAAAGCGACCACATTTAAACTGGGGCTGAACATGTCCCAGTTTTTATTTTTGACTGCATCATTTTGTGATCACTCAAGACCAAATGCATGAAAATATCATGAGCATCAATTTCTGAATCAGTATATGAAAATGACTTAATATTTGATTTTGTGACAGTATTTTAGCAGAGATGCAAGTCAGGTAATTTCTGCTCTGTCATAAAAACCTGCATAACCACAGGGGGGAAAGGAACACAACCAACCACAGTTACAAGATAAATATAGGTTCATATGCTGATGACTTTACCCGGAGGTCTACAGCTGGCAACATTTCACTTGGAGATACCCAATTAAATAAAGCGAGTCATGAGAGAGAGGTGAGCAGCACTATCAGGTGACAGAGTCGGAAAGTTCTGCCCTACTAAGTTCTGTGAAATGAACCATTCAAAAACAGCAGTGGGCAGTGGTTTACTGTGGAGATAGATGCTGGTCACACCGTACAAGCACACATGAATCAAGTAGTGGTTTAAACTAAGAATGGCCATAAAACAGATTTGTTTATTGATTATTTGTAACGTTTGACATTTGGACATACTAAAGCTGGGCATGCCCTGTGGCAATTAAGCCCGTTTCACACCCGATTCAAACTCATCTGACTGACAAGAGTCAGACACATAACCAGGAAAATGTGTTTTAAGTTGTTGGCAAACTAAATGAATGAGTGTACAGGAGGATCATTGTTGAGACGACGCGTAGGGGAAAGCTCATATTGGGTCTTGTGAAAAAATATTTTTTTAATGGCAAGGAGCCATCAGGAACTGGTGCACGTAAAGACAAATCAGTAAGATAGTTTTTCTGGAAACCAGTGAGTTATTGTGCGTCCTAAGCAGCTGACAGTAGTACTTTAGGATTAATACATTTATTTTTCGACATGTTTGTTATGCAACTTTGGGTGTTCATTATGCACCACTTATTCCAAAAATGGGCAACATGAAGGTTGACATCACAAGACTTCACCATATCTTGTGCCTCAATGTTCCTCACAAGCTCCATTCAGATTAGGGTCACTTATTTTTACTCTTGTATGACTTTTAAGAATGTCAACTGTGACTCAAGAAATCGACTGTACACTTAGGTTTCCATCATTTCTATGGGAAAACTGTCTCGACGTAAAGGATTTGGTTCAACCATGGTGCTCAGAGTTCGGTGCTTGGCTCCACTCCAGGAACCTTTTAGAATAGTCTTTTTCCCCTTTACCGCCTCACTCACTTACAGAGGCTATTTTGGGATCAACGCAAAAAAAGCTTGATTCACTGCTGGGAATGGAATTCACTAATAGCTGTCATCTCTGGCCTAATTTCACAGAGCGATGCTCTGACATTAGTAGCTCATGTCTAGAGCTGCTGGCTAGGTTAGCAGGTGGCACAATGGCTGATACTCACTAATCACAAAATGACTGATAGAGCGGTAAGACCAGTGAGTTCCCGGTAGTCTTTATTTTATGGTCTCCTACACAATTAGACAAATAAATGCCTAGCAAAGCACACAAACAGGATTTTCCTTAAGAAAATTCTGTGATGACGACGGAAGTACTGGACCAGTCTACAGTACACATACTCGGTTCAGTTTACTTTACAATGTATATTCTCCCCCAAAATTGTGCTGTGTGGACAATTTTACATCAGGCCTCTAAATGCCCATTTACAGTACATTCATCAACAAAAGAAGTTACATTTTTTAATAACAACAAGACAAATATGAGCATAATTTAAAATTCAAAGCAGAGTTGACATCTTTGTTCCTAATTTGTATTTTTGACAGAAAAGAAAGACTAAGGATGGTAGAAAAAAAACTGGAAAGACATGTTAAGCACAGTTTTCGTTCACACTCCCAGCTTCCTAGACCTCTCTGCTGGAACTGGTATTGACAAACATTTTGTGAGCAATGGAAATGGTTTTAGCTATTCGGTGAATGGTGATAGGGCTGGGCTGAAAGGCTGTAAACGGATTTTTTTTAAACGAATAAGGCAGGGCAAAGAGAGTTTCTTCCCTAGTTGAAAAATATGCAGTTGTATGTAAAATGAAAAGTTAGATCAAACGAAATAGATGAAATAATAATAGTCATTATCACTGAGTCAGGTTTTTGTTTTTCTTCGAACAGTGATGGAGCACAATAGTAGGTTTTTCCCTCCAAAATATTCAACAGTGCAAATAACAAGGGAAATCATAGGACGTGGTTGATTTGATTTTATAATTTGTGTGACAATTAATGTAAAAAAAATTTGATGTGCTAGGTGCATCCCCACTACGACGGTCATTACTCTATTACGCTCGTCATTAGTGGTTTATTATTTTTTTAACGGTTCAATTCTGCTTAAACCTAATGACAATAAGGTTAAGGTTGTTACTCTAAGAAACACCTCTAATATGGCTACTGGGATTTAAAATGACCTATATCGGGATATAAAAAGTTGTCCATATCGCACAGCGCTAGTCAAGCATGTAGTAAACATATGGTTACGAGTGTTATTGTCGTTTACAATAGTGTAGAATTGCACCGCAACACCCATTCGACACCGACTAATGACAACGGGTTTTTTTTTTTTTGTTTGTTTTTTTGGAGGGGGTGGGTACTTATTGACAGCAGATGGTATGTACAGTATTCAATTAGGATTCGGAATTAAATACCAAATGTGTTTTAGGTTGCAAAATAAGGATGTGTTAAATAATAGATTCTGTGCCCATTAGTAACTCAGTTACCAAGACAGGTGAGAAGGGGGTATGATATAACATCGTGACAGTGAGTAAAGTCAATGTGACAATATGAGAGACCAATCAATATCAAATACTGGGCCATAAAAGGGACCTCTAATACTTTGGGTGTCAATATCAACTTTGATTGGTTCATTTAACAGGTGGAATGGGAAATTATATGGCTTCTATGCCTTAAGAATCGCTGCAATCTATGAATGAGCGTGGTTGTTGTTAAGCTAGCTGTCGTCATGTAGGAGACACATACACAAGCACAAGCGCACAAGCGCACACACACACGCACGCACACGCGCGCGCGCGCACACACACACACACACACACACACACACACACACACGCACACGCACACGCACACGACGGCTACAGGGACCACTCACTGCTGGTCTTCATCTGAAAGTCCGGGAGTTTGTTCCGGTTTATCTCCCAGAAATTCGCCAGGCGTAGAATGAACGCTGCCGGTGTCATTCTTGTTTTTCAGGATGCCTTTTATCGGCCGCGGAGCTGCCATTCCCACACGCAGGCTGCCTGTCAAAGCGGGCTCGCTCGCTCCCGCAGGTGTTGATCCCCTCGACAATTTCTCCCTCTCAGTACTCAAAGAGTGGAACAAACATGCTCGCCTTCAGAACTCAACTATCTTCGGTACGTTCAGGAAAACCCTTTATAGGATCCACGGAGGAGGAGCACATTTCTCTTCTGTTGGTTCACGACTGGCGGGGAAACTATGCTCTGAGGAGCGGGTGGACTACGGACATTTTATCGCGATATTTTGAAAACGTGAGTGTCGTGTAACGTTTGAGTCCCTCTGACATTTCTAAACTGTGCTGGGTTTCGCCTTTTTAAACCGCCTGATAGTGTTGTTTTTCGTTTTGGAAAACAAATGTGCATTTATAAATGTATTTTTAAAGGGACTATTTTTTTAACAAAAAATTAAAAAAATGAATACATTTAATTTTGTTTAAAAATACATGCGTGGTAGAGGTAGTAAATTTATCCCTAATTACCACATTGACATTTGGGGCAGTGAGGGAGATTTAGCAGAACAGAACGCATAGGATTATAAATACAGTGTAATTCAACTATTAACGCAAGGGCGAGTCTAGGTCGAGTACTTTAGGTAGGCCTAATTTTGGAAAGTACCCTTCTACCCTTCTGAAATTTGATCAAACTTTTTAGACTTTGAACAAGACCATTTGGTGGGCAACCCAAAATAGGGCTAGCCTTGCCACTAATAGATAATAATAAATTATTATTATTATCTATATTATTATTATCTATCTAGATAATAATAAATTATTATTATTATCTATTAGGGTGGCACGGTGAACGAATGGTTAGCATATCTGCGTCACAGTTCTGAGGACCCGGGTTCAAAGCCGGCCTCGCCTGTGTGGAGTTTGCATGTTCTTCCTGTGCCTGCGTGGGTTTTCTCCGGGTACTCCGTTTTCCTCCCACATCCCAAAAACATGCATGATAGGTTAATTGAAGACCCTAAATTGCCCTTAGGTGTGAATGTGCGTGCGAATGGTCGTTTGTTTATATGTGCCCTGCAATTGGCTGGCGACCAATTCAGTGTGCACCCCGCCTCTCGCCCGGAGTCAGCTGGGATACGCTCCAGCACGCCTGCGACCCTAGTGAGGATAAGCAGTATGGAAAATGGATGGATGGATATCTGTATCATGTATTTGCATTTAAATATTTATAAAGAGAGAGAGAGCATCCTGTTCAGGACCTGGAGCCTATCCCAGCTGACTTCAAGCAAAAGGCAGACTTCTATTGCAAGACCTTTTAACAGTAAACAGCTAGATGGTAAAAATGGTAAATGGACTGCACTTATATAGCGCTTTATCTACTCCATCACAGTGCCCAAAGCGCTTTACAAAGCCTCACATTCACCCACTCACACACACATTCATACACCAGTGGGCAGCTGCTGCCATGCAAGGCGCTGCCAGGCCCACTGTGATCAAATTATGGTTCAGTGTTTTGTCCAAGGACACTTCAACATACAGACAGTCATAGCCGGGATTCAAACCGGTGACCCTTTGGTCACTGGATGAGCCGCTCTATCTACTGAGCCACAGCCGCTCAACTGGATATGTGTTGCAGATATCCGTAATTTAGTTTTGTCTCGTCAGAAAGAACATTTCAGATTATTGTACAAATACATTATTCCTGTCCACAATTGTCATTTCAGATATCTGCAACATTACTCCGTCAAGACAAATGACATTATTTGCCCTTCATGTGTTTAGGGTTTCTTGTTATAGATAGAGATACAGATACACACAGGCACAGGGAGAACATGCAAACTCCACACATGCGGGTCCGGAATTTGAAACCCGGTCCTCAGAACTGTGAGGCAGATGTGCTAACCATTGGGCTGCCATGCCGCCGAAAATCATCCAATTGTCCAATTTTACCTTATTGTTCCAGACATTATTCACTATAGATCTTTGTTTAGCTATCTATGCCAGCAATGTATATTGACAAGCAGAACAATTAAATGCTATTCCACGAGATGACAGAAGGTACACAGTTAACCTCTGTATCCACTATTTGTGACATTTCTGTTTAGTGATATGACGTGAGATTTTTTTTCTCATGTAAAATATGTAGCATACCTCAATAAAGTTTGGGAAACACTGCTTTAAGACATGAGGTAGGAAGGATAGAAACCCGGCCACTGTCAAGCAGTATATTGCTTTTTCTCTGGCCATTCGGCCTCTGGGATGCAAAGGCGAGTTGGATAAGCAGTGGGAGGTTGGTGATGCGCCAACAAATGCTTGCCATGGAATGTGTTTTCTGGTAAGAGGTGGGAGTGAAGACTGGCCACCACATAGGACATTGGGTCCTTCCATGATGTCAACCAATGCACTGTCCTCTCTGCCCTTCATCTGACTATGTTTTGGCCTGCTCTGGGTCTCCTTAGTTAAACCAGCAGGTTTCATAGGCAGCATGCTATGAAGATGTGGCAACACCTTGTTGGTGGAGAAAACTAAGCAGCTGGTAGTTCGTTTGGTCTCCGCTCTCCTTGGTTTGGATGACATCTTTTGTTCAGTGAAGCCATCAATCAACAGCACTTTGCGATTTAAGGCATACTGATAGCAACTTGAAGCCATCCTTCGTTGCACTAGGCGTAGTCAGCGTCTCATCTGATGGTAGATTTGCATGGGGAGGGGCAAATTTGCCAGGCAGACCACTGAAAATAGCTTCTCTGCTAAGTAGCACGCACACGCTCTGCGTCCATGCCAAATGGCAATTTTCAAAGGGTCTAGTCCAGCTACATCCCAGCATGCCAAGGTCATAATATTCTTGGTGACAAAGAGCTTGAGGATGAGGAGCTGACTGCTCTCTGCAGCTACATGGATGGGGCATCTTCTCATGTCTCTGTGGGCGGTCTGGTGGCACCACTGGCAGTACGGATGGACCCCCACTGGGTAATCAGCATACGCACCCCTCTGCAGCAGTCAATCTCCCAGCACTACGTGGCCAAAGGAGGCCGCGATGTAGAGCGCTACCCGCAGTTGAAACCTGCAAAAAGTTGAGGAATAGTTTATGCAGATTTACAGTAAGATTTTTATTAAAGGTTCTGAGACATGATTACAAGCCTCTCCTCTGATAAATGACTCTGGACTGTTGCTCTGTACTCCATTCACCCATCCCAGATATCCAAATGGAGGTTTGCACCTAAGACAGAAACAATGAATGGATTTTTTTTATTTTCCCATTCCATTCCATTTTTGCATTTGTTGGATTACACAAAAATGACATGGTTAAAATGTCTCTGACAAAGACATTTTCTTTTTTCATCGTAAAAGTCACAACTGAAGTGTTCTCTCTCTCTCTCAGCAAGTGGTAGAGTCCTGTCCAACTATTCCTAACGTCTCTAGTGATGTACTCCATGAACCAGGAAGTAGCCTGCTCACCCTGAAGATTGTCAAACAAACACAAATATGTTGCTCAACAATATTTTCACTTTTTGTTACATTTATTGTGCTTTGTTTTTTACATTTAAAATGGAAGTGTGCAACTTTCAGGAAAAAAAAAACCTTTTTGCCAGTTTTGTTTTGCAGTCCTACATTAGTCAAATTATCAGTGAAAAAAATCTGGCCACTTTGGCTCCATATAGTACATCCAATTAGATTTTTGAGAAACCACCATGCCCAAGGAAAAACACCCAATCAAAAACAGAAGGTGTGACTGATGAGGTATCAATCATTTGCCATGCACTCACGAACACACTCTTTGCGGGCACACCGTGATGGTCTCGTGCTGACCTGTTACCCTGGGGTTCAGGAGCTTTACTGAAACTGTGGCATAATATCCACCTCTGGAAAATGAAAAAAAAATGCCCATCCCTTATTTGCCAACAACCAAGCATAAGACTAGCAAACTGAAGCAGAGCGAAGGGACCTCATGCAGCTGAGAGGATTTAGAAGCAACCTGGAATTAGCCACATTTCTGCTTGAAAGGTATGCTTAGCACTTTTCTACTCTTTTTGATTTTACACTGATTGTATATTCGAAAGAATAAAACTTTAACCCAATAACATTTAGAGTTACAGTTACAGAAAAACTCTATTTTACGAATAACTAGTCATATGGCCAACGTAGCAGCCGTGGCTAATGTTGGCTTGTTTACAATGCTAATGCTAGCTTAGTATTGCTAGCACTCAGTGTTGTCCCTGAGTAAGTTCAATGAACGAAAGTAGATCCTCTTTTGGAGCTTGGGTGGCACCTTGCGCCTTGTCTCTCCCTCTCACACTCTTTCTCCCCAGCAATCAGCATCACCTGTGCCGCGCACCTGTCTTCAAGCAGCACTGATTACTGCCTGTATTTAAGCCTGTCAAGTCCTGCAGCCTTTGCCTGAGTATTGACACTTGTCTGTGACTCACTGGCCGATGCTAGGACTTCCAGGTTTCTGTGGTATGCAACTAATTATCCGACGACCCGCATCTGTACTCAACCGATTTTATTCTCTCCCACCTCCAGTGTAGCTTCCGTGCCTTTCCCGCCTCGCTGCCTGCTCCAGCCATGCCCCCAAGCCACACCACGCTGCCTGCATCAAAGTCAGGTGAATGTACCAATGTTATTTGTTTGTTTGCAAACTAGAGTGCTGAAGTTTATTTGTCTTTGAGATCTGATTAATCTTATTAAATAGACTTCCTTTTTCTTTAAACCAGGATTGAAAACAGAATTGGTAGAGGCAAATTAATGAATTAGTTCAACTGAACTCCTCTCCAATCCTAAATGCCCGTAGTCGTCATGCAGAGCAGTCTTGACTGCCTCTCTGGCAGGACTAGCTGCTCCACCACTCCACTTTGGCCATCCTGGATGCAGCGGTACATGATACCATCCCTTATCACAAACCTCCTCCACTCCTTCAAGAGAAGGCACACTTGCCCACCACTGTTCCTGGCCTCGCCAACCCCTTGCAGACCCCTGGAGGGAACAATGCATCTCACCCAGCTCAGTATTTAAACTGCTAGAGCCTGTGGTTACCGGGGCTATCATGGGCGAGCAGAAAGACACCCCACTGCATGTGAACATAATTGGCGACGGAGGACGGGACACGCCCTTGGTGGGTCCCAGGAATGAGGGGGAGGTGGAAGTCAAATGCGTGGCTCTCATTGACTCTGGCTGTCAGATAACCAGTCTCATGCACGGCTTCTGGAGCACCCACCCTGAAATTCAGAGACAAAAGTTACTGTCCTCCAAAATACCCATTAAAGGTGCAGTTGGGCAGGGAGTGTCCTACCAGGCTGTCCTGTACATTAACTTGAATGTGTTTGGGAAAGAGTTTAAGACTGTGCCAGCTTTTCTCAGCCCCGTTTCTGATTATCAATATTCTTTCCCTTTACCCGTGCTGACCAACGTCATTCGGGCCACAAAGAGTCACCTCCAGGCAACCTATGGACAGCAATTCCTCCACCAGGTCAAAAAGAGTCATCCTGAATCGTACACTGCTATACTGGAGATTGGATTATCTTGACTAAGTGGAAGAGATGGCATGGTGGGGCCTGCTGTCTGTGTGGGACGTAAAGTATGCATGCGGGCAGATAAACGGATGTGAAGTGTAAGATCAAAGCTGCGCCACAAAAAAAGAAATATACAGCGTTGATTGAGGGACATCTCGCAGAGGGGTTCAAAAGAAGGGTCAATGAGGGGCAGCAGGGCTTTGTTCTTGACTGTGATATCGTTGAGACCTCGGAAATCAATTCAGGGGTGGAGAGTGGCATCTTTCTTATCAACAAAAAAGAATCCTGCCCCCAGTGGAGAAAAGGAGGGTCGGATGGGTCCGGAGCTAAGGGATTCGCAGATATAATTTGCCATAGCTTCCTTTTCTGAATGTGATGGGTTAAATAGGGTGGCTGGAGGGGAGAGGGGCACCAGGCAGGAGGTCAATGGCGCAGTCATATCGGCGGTGGGGTGGGGGGAGTGAGATGGCAAGATCTTTACTGAACACTGGAGAGAGGTCGTGGTATTCCTCCGGAACCCGGGAGCGATCGACAGGTATGGCAGGTGGCGGAGGTTTACTGGAGGGGGGAACGGCCGAGAGAAGACAATGGAAGTGGGAGAACGGACTCCAACCGGTGATGGACAGGTGACAAGGTTGTGTTTCTGGAGCCAGGGGATTCCAAGGACTAACGGAGTACCCGGGGAGGGAATCACAAACAGCTGATGGTTTCACAGTGATTACCGGAAATGAGCAGGGTGAACGGTGCAGTTTGACGGAGATGAGATGCCTGTCCAACGTAGTAACCTTCTTAGGGAATGAGAGGGGCTCAAGGGGAAGCTGAAGCCTACACGCCAAGCCCTCATAAATAAAACTGTCATCAGCACCGGAGTCAATGAGGGCTGTAATAGGGGTGTTGCGAACAAGACCAAGAATACACGAGGGAACAGTCATGCAGGAGGCAGAGTTGGGAGAAGTGTTGGCTTGGCTCACCACGGCGCTCTCAGTTTGTGGGGAGCCCTTTCTTTTGATTTTATTGTACAGGTGGCTATGAAGTGGCCCGGGTGTCCACTGGGTCCATGTTTTGGCCTGAGTATTCTGTCATGATTAGTAATCATACGGTTTTGGACTGGACCCAAACGAAGAAGGAGGTAGAGGAAGTAGTTTAGAATGGTTTATTGACGAATAGTTCAAGGTCTGGGTTTCCAAGGCGTTATGGTGGTCCGTGAGAGCAAGGAGCGGCCAGGAAGTGGGAGCGTGAGTGGGTGGAAGGGCTTGACAGCATGGCTGGAGCGGGCAGCGGAGCGGGAGATACGGGAGGACACTGGAAAAGGAGAAACAGCAGGGGGTGGGTACAAGCACGGGTGTCAGCGAATAAATCTTATTTTCAAAGGAGTAAAACGTAGGCCGTTGTACCGCATAGTAGCGAGAATACTCTGGCGTCCGGTCCTTGGGTCAGGCAGGCTTAAATACAGGCAGTGAAGATTGCTGATAGAAGACAGGTGCGCGGCCAAGGTGGTGCTGATTGGTGGGGGGAGAGAGGGAGATGGAGAGGTGCGGAGCACCATCCAAGCTCCAATAAGGGGACTGCAGGACACATACCCTGACAGATGTATTGTATTATATTGTGAGGCAACAAAGTATCACTTTTGAAATAGCTACACTGTAAAATGTAGAGACTGCATTTAGCAGGTAAGCAAACAAAACTGTTTGTACACGGTAGTAAAACACTGAAATAAACCTGACAACGATGTGACATCATGACATAAGGTAAGGCGCATAAGGTTGTTTATGTAGGTATGTAAAAGGAGAAAACCCCCGCAGGCACGGAGGGAGCATGCAAACTCTACACAGGCGAGGCCGGGATTTGAACCCCGGTCCTTAGAACTGTGATGCAGATGTGCCAACCAGTTGTCCACCGTGCTGCCATTATTATTATTATTATTATTATTATTATTATTGTCCACGGTGCTGCCATTAAGTCAACCACTGCCACCATAATATTTTTATTTTACAAATAATTAACATAAAATAAATAACGTGTGACGTAAAAAAAGGGCATTTAATATTTTGATTACATGTCAATTTCTACAAGTCAATGACAAACACAAAATACAACATCCACAGAATTCAGCCTCAAACCCCTCACACGTTAATACTCATCTAAATTGAACAATGAAATGAAGACCTACTATGAATGGCTTGTAAAATGTGCAATATTGAACAGATGATATTATCAGCAATGCTCACTGTTAAGTACTGATCTATGGGTCCGCTCTTGCTCCATGTGTAACGGTAGTAAGTGTTAAATTGGCGTTCTGTATGACGTGATGACGTCACAATGCTCGAGCGGTTGAAGCGGAGCATGTCGTGTTGAGATGTGACTGACACTCACTTTTTAAACACGTGGAGGAGAATGCCACAAGATGGCTGCCCGCGTCTAGACACCTGCTACCCAACGGGTAAAAAAAACAAGTTGCCAAAATTCTCACAAACAATAATAAACAGTCACTTCTTGTGGCAACGTTCAGCTACTACCTTACATTCACATGTTATATTGCTAAACATAATGTTTGCATGAATAGGTTATTGTTATAGAAATAGTGGTTGTTTATTATTAATAATTAGTATATTAGCTATCTTATCGGTAAGTCTACTAGTACTATGCATAACTACATATGTATAAACATGATTAGCAGATAGGAAAGTGGATTTCATGTAGTACATGTACATTGTATATAATATTATATCTTATGTTATAGAAGTAGTGTATGAAAATTCCAAAATATTGTTGATATATTGATAACGGAAGAGAGATTAAAGGAGTAGGGACAGATAAATTTATACTTCTTCCGACAGTCCCTTTCGAACATGTGTGTAAGCCGGTCATTTATTACCAATCATTGGGTTGACTAATGTTTTACTTTCTCTTTTGTTGTTTCACTGGTACTTTGCTTTTATTTGTAAGTTTGTTCTGTCCTTTTTTCCCACAAGTGTAGTTTACTTATACCTTTATACATACATAAAATCAGGGCAAAAACGTAAAAAACAAAACCTTTTTCCACAGTAATACGTTTTCTACAGTTACAGGCAATAGGCGTATAAGAAACGAATGAATGTATGCCATTTCGTCAGCGTTGAAGTATGCGCAGCTCACACTGTTGTTTGAGTCGTCACGTGTGAAGTGTTTACTTCTGGATTCATTTCCGGAAAGAAACGTGATTGACAGCAAGTTTGCCCAATCAGGGGTCGCACGTCCGCTTGAGCGTGTGGCGGAAGTTTGTACTCACCCATGAAGTGAAGATAGCGGACTGGAGTCTGCAAAGGATAAGCGGCTCGGCCCCACCATTCGAACGGCATGAGTGCGGCCCAATCGATGCCGTTGCACTCCCTCCTTCACATGACTCGTAGAGAAATATAGCAATGTCCCTGCCTGGAGCTCCAAAAGGATAAGAAAAAAAACAAAGAAAAAAAACCCACCGCGGAGAAATCGAGGTAAAGACCACTTGTTAGCTGTCATGCGTTAGCATGTTTCTAGCTCGCGTAACAATTAAAGGACGCTCAGTTTGTTTTTCGTGAACTATCATATTTAACGTCGTCCACTACCATTTATTTGTGTGTACCAGTCCAGAATAAGCAACCTTGTCTCGTCTTGTTTACACTCCTTGTCATTTCATATTTGCACATATGTAGTCGTTTTGTTAATGGGCGTCCGAGATTTGGTTGTCATCATCATCTTCGCCTCATAATATTTAAGGTTATGATTTGGACTGTTTGCACGTTTTGACGTCAATAAATCACACCGTTACTGTTATCTTACTATATTTCATAATTGCAAGTCACTTGATTTTTAGTCATCTGCTCGCCGCTGTCATATGGAGTGTAGCTTTCGCTTCCCTTTTATTTTTTCCAAGTAAATAGGTGTATTTATATATATTTTTATTGTGCCACCAAATTAAGAACATTTATTTTGTAATGCAACTGAGGATTGTTTTGATTTCTACATTACTTGTTTGCAATAATATGGTTATACGGTTAGTGTCAAATATTGTGTGCTGCAATTTCAAATAGTTGTGCATCGTTGTGATAATGGATTATCATAAAACTGCGCGACATGACCTTAGATTTTTTTTTCAAAGTAATTTGATTTCTGATTTTCATTGCCCCCCCCAATCCCCCTTGCTTTAGCATAAGCAAATGTCAATTACATTTTTTAAACCAAGTTTTTCTTTTTTTCCCCCTCCTTTTAGGATTTTCTTTATTTTTCCTAATAGCAAACAAGCTTTGAAATTCTTTTCTGTCAGTTTTCCCCCCACAGCATAAACCTTTACAGAAACAATTGGAAAAGCAAATCTTTACAGATAATGTGCAAGCATTTCTTCATCTTGGAGCTGTGAGGTCTTATATGTGGTTTTCCTAATCAAGTCCAATCAGTATAATCAAACACTGCTGGACTCCAATGAAGGTGTAGAACCATCGCAAGTATGATCAGAAGAAATGGACAGCACCTGAGTTAAATATATAAGTGTCACAGCAAAGGGTCTGAATATATTTATGGCTGTGTGATATTGGAATTTGTCTTTTTTTTAATAAATCTGCAAAAATGTAAATAATTCAGTTTTTTTCTGTCAATATGGGTTGCTGTGTGTGCATTAATGAAGGGGGAAAAAGAACTTAAATGATTTTAGCAAATGACTGCAATATATCAAATAGTGACAAATTTAAGGGGGTCTGTATACTTTCCATACCCACTGTATGATATGACTCGACCTCTCAATACAGCTTTCCCGGTTTCCCACTGCAGAGATGTGGATATGGTTGGGGAGTCGTTGAATTTCAAAAACTCGTCCCATTCCTTCCTCACGAAAGAATCAAAGTCTGGGTCCTTTAATAGGGACGTGTTAAAGTGCCATGTTGGTGGAGGTCCCAGATTTGACTAAATTTTTAGATTGAGAGAAATTGGTGCGTGATCACGTATGATGATTGGATGTATTTTGGAGGTAATTCTTTGAGCTGCCGAATTGATGAGAGAAAAAAACATCTATTATTCAGAAAGCGATGAACTAACGAGAAAAATTTACGTTTTTTCAGTCGCATGTCAACAAGTCCAAAGTTGTCCATATATTGCTCTAATAGATTGCCGCATTGTGGCAGATTGCTATTTTTGAGATTTGAACGATCTATTAGGGGATTTAGCGTAAAGTTAAAGTTGCCTACCATGATCATTGTAGAATTGTCTGACAAGTTTAACAAGTGTGAAAAGAGCGTGTGAAAAAAGACTGGATCATCGTTATTAGGGGCGTATACATTGACAATTGTGTAAAGTTTGTTAAATATTGTAGCATTTATAATTATGTATCGGCCTTCTGGATCTGATACTGTACTATTTATTGCAAAAATTAGTCTTTTATGGACTAGTATTGAGAGTCCTCTTTGTCTACTGTTATAAAAGGCCAAGCTAGCCTGAGTGAAATTACAGTCAATGAGTCATTTTTCTTCTGACTCAATAAGGTGCGTTTCTTGTAATAGGAGGAGGTCTGTTTTAAATTTAGTGATACAATGCATAATCTTACTTCTCTTTGCCTGCGATCAATTGCCATTGACATTCCATGACACAGAAGTATCAAAAGTGTGACATATATAAATATGTGTGACAGTTTAGCACATACTGTTGACACTTTACACACTTGGGAGTGTCCACTAAGAAAAACATGCAACTCACAAAAATTTTATTTCATTCCACATTATTATTTTTGGCTAAAATTAACCATCATTAAAAATAATTTTAATCTAGATTAGAGAGATGTCCTTCTTTTTTTTTTTACATAACTGAAAATGAAAGTCTCCCAGTTGGTAAAACTGTTATGGTCACTGACTGAAATAATTAAATATAAAAGCACTCCTTGGTGTGTAATTAAATATAAAAGCACTCCTTGGTGTGGATTGCATGGGTTTTAAGGAGAAATATGCCTTTTTTCCAGTTTTAAGCAGTTCCAGAGTGAATTAATGTCTTTTACATGGTTTCATCAGTACCCCAAGGATCCAGAATTTTGAGCTTATCTAAAAATCTGACTCTTTTGATAATTACTGACTGTAAGATAGTGGTATGGGAGAGTGTGGCTAAACAGCATAGGATCGTGGTGTGCAAGATGGCTGTGGTGGTGGGAAGATTAAGAAGAGAAAGGCAGAAAACAGCAGAGAACCATGTGGTGGAAGCTGAGAAAGGAACATTGTTGTGTGGCTTTTCAAGAAGAGGTGAGACAGGCCCTCGGTGGACAGGAGGTGCTTCCAGAAGTATGGACTATGGCAGCCAAGGTTATCAGAGACAGTCAGGACAGTACTTGGTGTATCTTCTGGTAGGAAAGGGGAGAATGAGACTTGATGGTGCAACCTCAAAGTACAGGAAATCATACAAGCAAAGAGGTTTGCTAAGAAGTGAGACACTGAGAGGACTGAGGAGAGGAGACAAGAATGCATGGAGATGTGACAGGGCGCAGGTAGAGGTGGCAAAGGCCAAACAAGAGGCATATGATGACATGTATGCCAGGTTCGACACTGAAGAAGGAGAAAAAGATCTATATAGGTTAGCCAGATAAAGGGATAGAGATGGGAAGGATGTGCAGCAGGTTAGGTTGATTAAGGATAGTAGGCTTTACACAATCATGATTTTTGGGGCCGATCAGCGAGTTTAAAAAAAACGATAGCCGATCACCAATTCGATCACAAGATGGAGCAATGTGTCTATTTAAATGACTTGTTCAATTACCGTATATACTTGTGGACTGTATACAGAGTATCTTCAAAAGTATTTTAATCAGTCAGGTCAAACCAACATTCCAACATGAAAGAAATAATGGGGGCCAACTTACTGTAATTAAATGACTTTAATTACTTCACGGACGCTGAAACTTTAGAGTATTATTCCACAGAACGGCGGCATATTTACGTACAACCGTTAGTGCTAGCACTAGCTTGCTGGGCTACATGTTTTGTTGCCTCCTTGCGAGTGTGGTAAGGAAGTGCAGAAATGGGTCCAAGCAGGTTGGAATGGGTGGAAGAAGGTGTCAGGTGTGTTGTGTGACAGAAGAGTCTCTACTAGGATGAAGGGCAGTTTATCAGACAGTGGTGAGGCCAGCCATGGTCTACAGATTAGAGACAGTGGCACTGAAGAGACAACAGGAAGCAAAGCTAATGTTGACGGAAATGAAGAAGAATCATCTTTATTGTCATGAAAATGCATGTACGCACACAAAATTTGTTCTCTGCATTTTACCCATCACAAAGAATACACATACTTGTTGGTGGAGCACACTGGAACAGGGGGCTGCTTAAGCCCCTTGGGATATCAGTTTGGGGAATCAGTGCCTTGCTCAGGGACACCACAGCCGTGAGTCCTGGAGATGTTTGTGGATGGTCCTAGTCGGGGTCTTGAACCTATGTCCCCATGGTGGCAGGCGGTGATCTTAACCATTGGGCCACAGCTGACCTGAAAAAGATGTTGAGGTTTCTCTAGTAGTGACCAGGATTAGAAATGAGCTCAGAGCGACGGTCAAGGTTAGATGTTTTCGAAACAAAGTTAGAGAGAGCAGACTTCAATGGTTTGGACACATCCCGAGGTAAGAGAGAGAGAGAGGGGGAGAGAGAGAGAGAGAGAGAGAGTATATTGGTACAAGAATGATGAGGATAAGATAAATAAGATGTGTGGATATGGGGGAGAGTGGTAGAAGATTATTTTTTTTTACCTAATGTCTGCTACTGATAAAAGAGGTCCCTTGCTGTGGAAGCGGCAGATTTGTGTGGAATACTTCAAGGGGAATAACGGTTTGGAGGGTTTCTTTAAAAATGTATGCTGGTAGTTACTAGTTACCTAAAAATGTAGTCAGTAATGAAATCCAAGTGCTGTAATATTAAAGTAATCTAACTTGATTACTTTCAAATACTTTTTCATTGCTAAAATACCAAATATTCTAATAAAGAAAAAGACTATCAATAAAATATATATTGGAAGAGACTTGTCCGGTCTTCTTCTTATATTCTTTTCTGTCTTATATTGTTTAATTAAACTGTTAAATTTGTTGAAGTTATGTAATGTGAACAACTCAACCAATCCCAACAAATTTTCTTCCAAAGATTTCTTTTTTTAAATTAATGGACAGCCTATGTCATATAAACATAAAAACAAAACACACACATCATGAGCCTCCTGAATGGCTTTATTGTACGCTGTGATGCAGCTTACCTTAAAAGCAGTGTTATGCACTGCACTTATTGGACTTCAGGTTCTATGGACTGTTATACAGGAGCTGTATTCGATTCATCATTTAGTTGTTAGTAATGAAATGTTTTCTTTTTAATTGCATCTTGTTGAGTTTTTATTTCACAATACTTATGACTTTTTCTTAATCTTGCACCCAACAAATACCTCATATTAAACAAAACTAAGAAACTAAACTAAAACCCAACATTACAAAAAATACCTAATAAAATCTACCAAACTTACTTTAAAAACTAATTCAAACTAACAGAATTTGAAAAACAAAGTTAAAATGATATAAAAACAAACTAAATGAAAACCCCCTATCTTTTACAGCCTTGGTGGATACACAGGTTGAAAGTATGATAAAGGTTGGACAATCTGTGAACTCACCCAGTGACGGCCTGGTCGTCAGTGGGTGGGGGTGCTGCCGGTGTGCCCTGTGCGACATGCAAACATTGCGCAACCCTCAGCCGATCGTCAAAGGGGTGGGATGGGGTGAGAGGTTGGAGTGTATTCCCCTCAGAAAATGCCGCCCTGGGCAGCTGCCCATATAACCCATATCAGAAACCTACCATGAACTCACCGCATTGCTGTCATTGGTTAAATTGTCACATGGTTTTCCGGCAACATGTTGTTACCCAGCGTTTGCATTCCCCCCATAGGCGTGTGGTTAATTGTGGTGGCTTTTCCCAGGTTTTGCCATTTTGTAAGTGGAATTTTATCCAAATGGTTTGTTGTGTGGCTGTAGGCTGTTCCACTCGTCCCGGAGGCATACGTATGCATCAGTTCCCAGAAAGACTACGTATATTCTTTTTAAAATAAATAGTGATTTTTGTTTTGTTTTTTAAACATGCTAATAGTTTCTAGCTAGTCACTGTCAAATATTGCTTGCATTCAATTGTTTTAGTTTTAGTATTTTAATAAACTCATACTTCCACATTAGCTGCGATGACGTGTCAATAGTTTCAGCTGTTCAAGTTAGTGATAAGCTGACAGTTAGTGACTGGAATCCAATCATAAGCGGTATGCTGGTACTAGAAAGATGGGTAACATGTTGCCCAAGCACAGCTGGCCAGACTTCATATACGACTTTGCACAGGTTAAATGGACCTTCTGCTATCTAGTGGAAAAACATTTGTTTTCTCACTGTGTTTCTGGCATAGATAGATTATAATATATATAATGTTATAGTAATATTATTTGCACTAGTAAGTAAATCATTTTACAATGCAATTACGTAAAATTTGCTGTGGAATGCAACCACACAGTTAAGACTGTAGTCAAGTGGTGCACTGTTACTTAATGTTCTTTAAAACACAGTTGATCATAAACCTCAGTGACTAATTGGCAATTATCATGCCCATTCATAGTACTTACTTTTACTCAAAAAAAGGTTTGTGTTTTTTCTGTAGATTCGAACACTGTATCTGTATGAGTGACCAGTGTAGCAGGTGAGCGTTGCAACGTGATGCCAAGATGCTGCTATCTCTGGGAATGCTGATGCTGTCGGCCACGCAGATCTACACCATCTTCACCATTCAGCTCTTTGCTTTCCTCAACCTGCTGCCTGTGGAAGCCAACATTGCAGCTGTGAGTAACTCTCAATGCGAATGTCTTACGTAAGACTACAGTGATGATTTGTCCGTAGCCTTTTTTTACTAACTAACTGCCTTATTTTAGTGTCCTAAATAAGAAATTCTTCCCTTTTGGCATCTTTCAGTACTCATTTGACAACAAAACTAAGAATTTTGATGACCTCCCTTCACGGTTTGGGTACCGACTACCAAGTGATGGATTGAAGGTGAGTCTGAAAGCATCTGAAGCAAAATAATGCATTGTAAAAATGCATTATACATGGGTAGAAGGGGCGGCACGGTGTGCGACTGGTTAGAGATAGGCTCCAGCACACCCCCACACCTCTTGCATCACAAGACAACACAAGACTGAGGATTCCCCTCAGGCTAGCAGGCGGCCAAACAAAGCCTTCTTTGTTTTCACTTGCACAACTGCTGCTGTGTACACTTGCTCCACGTTTCCAAAACAGCATCACTACTGTCAGCCCATTGAACACAACACTCCTCTTTGTACCAACTGATTGTTTTTGTAGCTGAATGATGGGGATCAAAGAACAAAATGTAAGCCTAACGTTAAGATCATCTTGCAACATTTGGTGATAGAGGCTTTGTATTGGACAGCATTTATAAACAGCAGCTTGTAAAACACCATGTTCCATACAATTTTTTGATTGAATATAATAATTTTAATAGAGGTGGCACAGTGGAGTGTTTGGCTGGCATGTTGGCCTAAAAGGCAGAGGTTTTGGGTTCGAGTCTCCCTGTGCTCACATGTTGTCTCTGGGTACTCCGATTTTCTCCCACATTCCAAATTACATACATGGTAGGTTATTTGAAGACTTGAGAATGTCTATAGGTGTGACTGAATAGTTCTGTGTCTTTATGTGCCCTGTGATTAAAAGGGTTCATACTACCTCAACTGGTAAAGTCAGCTAGGATATGTTCCAGTAGCCTTGACCACAATAAGCCAGGGGTGGGAAAACTTTGTGAGGAATTATTTTTTAAATGACGAGCTGGGCCAGGTGATTTGCAGATGAGGTTAAAAATGGAAAACAAGTTTCAATGTGTGTGTTGGATTAAAAAAAAATGTGTGTGAGATAATAGAAGATAATAGCAAAATACCTGAAAGTGTTTTTAATAATAAAATAATTATTTTTCATAGTTATATAATGTATAATTTTCTATATGTATAATTAATGTAATTAGATAGAAATGTTCATTAATTTGTTATTGCTTTAAAAAACAACTTTCATTTCAGCAACTCTCACTTAGAATAAACCAATTAAATACAATTTTAAAATATTAAATGTACCTTTTAAAATTGTTTATTTTATTAATATTTTAAATTTTATTATTTACAATATAACAATTAACCATTTTTTTAATGCCATGAATGAATGATAAATAAATACATTTGCATAACCAATTTTAGGAAATATTTTTTTAATCCAACAATAATGTAAATACTCCGTGAGCCAGACTGAAGCACAGAACGGGCTTTATGTGGTCTCCGGGACATACTAAATCTAGCCCTCGGATAAGCAGTACACAATTGATGACGTTTGTGTTTAAATATATTTGACAGTATCCATCCATCCATGCATCCATTTTCTGAGCCGCTTATCCTCACAAGGGTTGCGGGAGTGCTGGAGCCTATCCCAGCTATCATCGGGCAGGAAAACACCCTGAATTGGTTGCCAGCCAATCGCAGGGCACATATAAACAAACAACAGTTCGCACTCACGTTCACACCTATGTGCAATTTTGAGTCTTCAATTAATCTACCATGCATGCTTTTGGGATGTGGGAGGAAACCGGAGTGCCCGGAGAAAACCCACGCAGGCACGGGGAGAACATGCAAACTTCACATAGGTGGGGCCGGGGATTGAACCCCGGTCATCAGAACTGTGAGGCAGACGCTCTAACCAGTCGTCCGCCTGACAGTACACAGTTATCAGAAAATATATAATGTAGAGAAATAAAATGCGTCAAGTTGAAATAAATGGAAAGTAACAGTTTTGTCCTGGTGTTTTTTTAAAGGGATTTAAGGCCTTGTCACGCTTCAATTGTCACAGGGCACTAGGCCACCAACCAACCCGTTCATTGTGTATGTGCGGCTGCCCACTGGTGTGTCTGAATTGAAAAAATTTTAATTCGGGCAGCAGCGTCCTGTGATGAGATTTTTGTACAGATGGTGCCGGAGTGATTTCAGTGACAACAGCAAGAGATTTTGGCAGAGCTGTGCATTGAAAACAGCTGGAAAAAATTGAGGAAAAATATATGAATGTGCCGTCCCAGTGCCGTAAGCCATTGGGCACAAGTACAGACCCTTTCCAAAAAATTAGATTATTATGGAAAAGTTTATTTATTTCCAAAATTCCATTCAAAAAGTTATTAAACTTTCATAGAATATTGATTCAGGGCCCACAATTTAAACAATTTCAGTTATTCATTTGTTTATTTTTACATAATTTTGGCTTCCAGCTCATAAAACCTACGAAATCAGGAATTCCAAAAATTTGAATACTGTGAAGAAATCAGCCCAAATGTTTCAGGCCATAAATGTTTTAAACTGAGTGTCACACACTAATCACCTCCTAAACTCAAAGCACCTGCACAGGTTTCTCCAGGTGTCATTAAATTGCTTCGTTTTGGTACAATTGTCACAGTTGGGTTCAATATGGGGAAGACTGCAGACTTAACATCTGGACAGAAGACCTTCATTGATACCCTCCATCGGATGGGTAAGCCCCAAAGGTTTAGAGTGCTAAGGAGGCTGGCTGTTCACAGAGTGCTGAGTCCAAGCATATCAATGGAAAGTCTAGTGGAAGGACAAAACATGGCAGGAGAAGATGGGGTTTTATGAGCTGGAAGCCAAAATTATGTAAAAATAAACAAATAAATACTTGAAATTGTTTAAATTGTGGGCCTTGAATCTGTAATCTATGAGAGTTTAACTTTTAGAATGGAATTATGGAAATAAATAAACTTTTCCATGATATTCCAATTTTTTGGAAAGGGTCTGGGAATGTCATTCTTACCATGACACTGATCTGCTTAGTCTGAGGTACGCAGCAAAGCGCCATCATGGGGCTATAACTCATCGACAAGCCTAAACTCCCCAGATTCTGCTGTGCCATTAGAATCGGATGGATCCTTTTTTTAGCTGCTGCCAGGGCTTTTCCATGGTAACAATGACAAATACATATTGCTCAGCTGCGGCCTACTTTTACGTCCAAGTCGGTGGGAAAAGGCACCAGGCTGCTTCATGTTCGGTCTGGTCGCTTAGCAAACCAGTGGCAAATATGGTCAAGCTTGCGCTAGGCCACCACTGTCCGTGTTCCGTCCTGCACCCCACCCCGCGGTGGCCACCACATAAACAAAGTACAGTGTGTAAGGACCTTAACATGAGTAACCAATGCATCCACGAGGCCTTTGTATCATGCTCTCAGCATCTTTTATACAGGGACCTTACATCAGAGCCGCAGCAGAAAAGTCCCTCATTAAGAGGAACTCCACGTTTTACACACAACTCTGTAGAGTAGCAATATTGCTGGACGTGTGTGGTTTTTACACAGCGAGCAGCAGCCACCCCTGACACGACGACATTACACACACACATTAAGAGGAACTGCACATTTTACAGTTACCCCTGACACGACGTCGTCACCGTCAGTGTCGAATGGCAAGTATCAAAAACACGTCAGTGACATTGCTTTCAATGCAACAATGGTGGGAGAAGTGAGCGTCAAGGTACTTGTCCTATCAGTGCTGTTTTTGCAACTTTTCGAGCTCCAATTAAGCTGCTGTACTTAATATTCAACAATTTACAGGTCATTAGAAGATCTGCCGCATGCAGGCTTTCCCTGCATCCACCCATTCCGTTTCCAAAAAAGAGACACAACTTGTCGGAAGCCAGGCACTAAATGGCTGACTGTCGGCTTTTTGGGTACTGACCTTTAAGACACTGTCTGTAAAAAATAATAATAATAACTACCTGCATTACTGGTAACCTTTTATTGCTCAGTGACTGTGTTTTTTAGGTCTTTATGTCTCAAAAGTATTCTCTGTCTGGCTCACCCCTCCGTCCGCATTGATTTAAATGAGGTGAACCTCTACACAACTCCATCTGGCGCCTTTGGCATTAATTTTGTTTATTTCTTGATCAACAGAATCAGAATCAGAATAATCTTTATTTGCCAAGTATGTCCAAAAAACAGACCTCTAATGTAGCTATTTAGACCTGATTTTATTGGGTATGCTTTTGTTGTTGCTTTAGATTTACCGCGTGTGGTTTTCAATGAGTTCTTTGCCCTTTTCAGATTTATCCATGGAAATATCAAATACTTTGTGTAAGTGACTATTTACTTATTAATAGAAGCACAGGGATGCGTTTTATTACTACTCCCCCCTCCACCGTCTCGCTTTTTCCCCCCATAATGCACCCGGGCTCATCTGCTTTGTCGTCATTTCCTTGCTACATCACGTATATCCATATTTGGCCAACAGACGGCCCGGTGGCGCGCTGCCTTTTCTACCAACTGTATAGCCTTATTTGGCCTACAGAGGGCGCGTTTGCTCCAGTTTCCACAGTCAGTAGGGCAATAAGGCAGTAGCACAGTGACGTCATGGAGCGCCAGTGGAGGAGGCAACGGGGGTGAGGGTGGCCAGGGTGCTGGTAATTATTTACATCCTGTGCTTGATGTGCACTTTACACATTGACTCCGATGCTCACTTTCTGTGAAAATTATTTATTTTTGTAGGTTTTAAAGAAAAAGTGTGTGTGTGAGAGAGAGAGAGAGTAAGAGGAAGTGCTGATATACATGGTGGTTTTTTGAGCCGTTATCTTGAGGGTGCTTGACTGCCCCACACTTCCTGTTGAAACAGCATCTGACACTTATACAGTGTACACTTAATATACACATGACACATCCCCTGCTTCTGAGATACAAATAGTGTATTATGAATATATGTATTCATGAATATGTATATACATATAACCATAGTGTATGTATGTACAGTATATATGTGTGTACACTGTGTGCAGGATTATTAGATTACATTAGAGGTATTTTGACTATCACGACTTCTAGACATATTTCCTAACTCCCAGCTGGATAAACCTAAATGCTTAATGGATTTAAGCATAGCAGGTGGTGTGTATTTGTGTAATGAGTGTGGCCCAAGGAGATCAACATCCTATATAAAGGTGTACGTAAATATTAGGCAGCTTGTTTTCTTTGGGTAAAATGGGTCAAAAAAGAGATTTTAAAGGTCCCATATTTTCGGCAGGACTCTCTAACATGGAGTCAGTATAAAAGTGTTAATTTCATTAAAAAACAAAACAAAAAAAACAACAACCTTGATTTTGTTGTGGGAGTGTCCAGAAAAGGCCCCTCTGACAGCTACTTCTGTTTGACCCAGTGTTGTATCTGCTTTTTTCACGTGCACCCTTCCCCCTTTAACGTCCGCATGCTGTCCCCAGTCACGGTCCGCCTTTCCTCTATATAAGCAGCCTGTCGGCAGGAAATGATCCCAGTCAGTCAAGCGGCGTGCTCATCAAAGTCACACAACATTTACAGATTTTGGAACGCTGTGCACACACAAGGCGCGCCGCATTATAAGGCCTTTGTTTTTTATGTGATGATCTCAAAGATACTAATGTTGTCATCCCCGCAGGGTTTCCTGATCGGGGCACGACCAGCGAATGCATGCGAGCCCATTGAGCCCCCCCCAAGGGACAACCTGACGGGTGCCTTCATTGTCCTTATCAAACGCTTTGACTGCAACTTTGATGTTAAGGTACACCCTTTTTTTTGCCGCTTGGACAGTATGTGGCTCTTTGAAAACAGTGGTACCTTGACTTACGGGTGCTCCATGTTCAGAGTAATTTGAGTTAAGACCCTGAGTTGATTTTTCATTTATTTTTTTATTTATTTATTTATTTTTTAAAATTCATTTTCTTATGTTTTTATTTATTTTTTTCGCTTTGTATTAAGTGCAACAGAATGTTTTTTGTCACCTTCACCAGATCTGTGCCTTGCCACAATTCTGCCTCTGAGCTCTTCAGGCAGTTCCTTTGACCTCATGATTCTCAATTGCTCTGACATGCACTATGAGCTGTAAGGTCTTATATAGACAGGTGTGTGGCTTTCCTAATCAAGTCCAATCAGTATAATCAAACACAGCTGGACTCCAATGAATGTGTAGAACCATCTCAAGGATGATCAGAAGAAATGGACAGCACCTGAGTTAAATATGAGTGTCACAGCAAATGGTCTGAATACTTATGGCTGTGTGATATTTCAGTTTTTCTTTATTAATAAATCTGCAAAAATTTCAACAATTCTGTTTTTTTCTGTCAATATGCGGTTCTGTGTGTACATTAATGAGGAAAAAATTAATTAATCATTTTAGCAAATGGGTGTAATATAATTTAAGGGGGCTGAATACTTTCCATACCCCCGTAGGTCTGCTATATGGGATCACTTTGCGTTACTATTACGGCGATAAAATAGTTGTTGACAAAAGTGCATTCCACCATTAGTAAGTACAGTACAAATTTTGAGTAGCTATGGGTGACTACTACTGTGTACAGTGTGAGCCTGTTTTTTGAACCCCCAAAACCCTTATTGACTGTTTATCCCCGCTTATTCAAGATTTTGAGGAGTTTAAAAAAATACATACAAAAAAAAATAGTTTTTTTCTCTCAATCCAATTATAATGGGTGTCAAATTTCCGTGGATTTTCGCTTTCCAGCCCTGCCAATAACGCGTGTCCTCTATAATAGAATTATTATATATTTTTTTGTCTGGAACCGAATAATGGCATATCAATGGAGAAAATTGATTTGATATATGACTAATTTGAGTTTGGAGCTTGATCACGGAATAAATTAAACTTGTAAGACAAGATACCGCTGCACAATATATCTGCCGCTAGCTTTAATTAACGACAGTGTTTTTATTTTCATTACACAATAGTACGTCACCATCTCCAGAATAATCATTAAAACACTTGCACACCAATATCAACGCTTTGACCAGTTTGTGGTGTGACTGAAAAGCAAACTCATAAGTGTTTTAAAAAAAAAAATTAAAAAAAAATATTTCAACAGCCATCTTGTCCTGCTTGTCAGCTCTCAATGTTTGAGGTTTAGCTTGTCTGAAACAGCAGCTCAAAAACAGGAAGTGGGCTTTTCTCTCAACCCCACATACTCTATATGTGTCTCTGCATTTTGTTTCTTTCCTCGTACTGTCTTGCATATGCAATTGATGCAAAACGGTGGTGAACGTACATTAGTTGTGTGCATATGTGTGAGCGTAGTTGTCGTTCACCTGAGGCGAGGAGACAGATGCTGACCTGTTGAAGGAGAAGTGAGCAAGGATGACCTCAATTAAAATCGTAACACTTACACACACACACACAAAGTCAACCACAATGACTGGACCAAATGTGACATGCATAAAGTATCCACTTAAATCTATCAACAATGTTATTTGTTTGTTTGCAAAATACATTGCTAAATTTTAATTGGCTTTTGAGAGCTGATTAATCTGATTTAATAGACTTTTTATTTTTTATTTTACCAAGGTTGAAAACAGAATTGGAAAAGGCGTATTAATCCACAGAGACAGTTATTTTTTATGATGGCGTGTTGAAATGTCATCTACTTTGATTCAGGCTGCAAATGCATCCACCATTACAAGGTTGATGCAATCAAAACAAAAATAACAAATATTTAAGCCATAATTTATTAACGATTACAATTATAGAGTAATGATTATGTTGTGCAATTGAACAGTATGCAGAATTATTTTGATCCTATTATATAATATACTGCAATAACGGTCCCGTGGTAATGTTCTTGACAAAAATGTGAAAATATGGTAATGCAGACATATTTGGACAAATTGTTCTGTAAGTGAATTTCTAGCTGATGTCAGCTCTGGCATAGCGAAGAAAACTCTTAACAGTACCTCTCATACAAGTGTAAATCGTAGTTAACCATTACCAGTAGCAAGACAACAAGAAGCAAAATGACGAGCATTGAGATGAGCGTGTGAATTTAATTCTTCGGTTATTATTATAGTCAACCTTTTGTTGACTTAGCCATATTGTACTAGGCAGCCTGGAAAGAGATGTGTGGGCCAAACAATCGGCTGCATGGGTAATTTGCATCAAAGACCTTCCTTAACTGTGGGGCCGCGTGCTGGCAACGAGGGCCTGGTTATATTAAAAAAATGGGTTGTCCTGAGCAGCCAGGACTGAGACGTGTGTCCCGCTTTTTCCACATTGTGCCAAATCTCAGGTTTTATGGTTATATTTTTCAGTCTTTGCCATCACCGATACCCTTCTTTAGTGGCATCAAAACAAAAAGCATAAGTCTCAAATTTCGAGGTTCCACTGTATGTTTTCTTAAACGGGTAACTGATTGCTGACAGATATTTGGATGGCATTTCAGAGTTATGTTTTTGAGTTAATGGGAGGCCAGTGGAATGAGAAGTTACGAGTAAAGGAGGAGAAGGTGCGGGAGTTCAAGGACTTTGGATCAACTGTTACGAGTAGCAGGGAGGTTGGAAGATAAGTGAATAAGCGAGGGAGTGGGTGGAGGAAGATGTCAGGAGGGATCTGTGAAAGAAGAGCACCAGCTAAAGTAAAAGGAAAGGTTTTTAGGACGGTGGTGAGACAAGCCATTTTGTATTGAATAGAGACAGTAGTAATGAGCTCATTGGAGGCACAGCATAGACTGGAAGATCTGGAGACAAAGCAATAGAGGCCAGATTGAGATAGTTTGGACACATGCTGAGGTGGGACAGTGCATGTATTGGGAGAAGGATGGAGTTGACGGAGTAAAATCAGATGCAAAGTATAGGAAGACATGGAAAATGATGATTGGTTGTGGAAACCTGATTAGAGAGATGCCAAAAAGGAAAGAAAGATTTGGATGGCATTTCAGATGGAATTCAGAGGCCTTACTTAATGCTCAGTTTGACTTTACTTTGTATTTCAAGCGAGACATGCAGTTTTTCACAATTTAAGAGTTCACAGGTTTTTTAATAACATTTGCAACATGCTTTCATCAAAGTACACCAAGGATCAAGATTAAAAGCACACCTGAGCATTTTTACTCGTGGAGGAAGGACTTCATACACAACACACAAATAAACCCCCCTCCCCCACTGCAGCGTTGACAACTGTACCGAGCAATTAAATATATGCTGATTATCAGAAGCTACCGCTGTTAGCTAATGTTAATATGTGCATCTAACGAAACTATAGGCATCTTTGCTTACCATTTTGTCTTTGACATGATACTAGTAGGGTCGTAGCACTCATTAGGGATGTAGTTGCTTCTGCAAGATTGTGTTTCAGACTGTGTAGTCTGCAGGCTAGACTACGGCCGTCACTTGAAAGTGGTTCTGAATCTTCACCCTGCCGAGCTGACCATTTCCTGGGTGTCGAAAATTACTGTGGGGATGGTTATTAGGTAAATTAGTGCCACTGTTACGTAACATCCATCCATCCATTTTCCACACCGCTTATCCTCACAAGGGTCGCGGGCATGCTGGAGCCTATCCCAGCTGACTCTGGGCGAGAGGCGGGGTACACCCTGAACTGGTTCCCAGCCAATCGCAAGGTGTTATGTAACAGTGGGACAGATATGCATATCACAGAAACACTTTCAGTAATGGGAACATACTATAAGACTTACTTGGTTGTATAATTTTACATTGATGAATGAGCAGACACTCCAGAGACCCAAATATTTAATTTTCTATAATATGTCCCCTTTGTTTCCTTGTTTTGTCTTAATATTGCTCTGGTAAAAAGGATGAAGGGACAGAGAGGCCGGAGATGTGATTTAAGAGGGGAATGGGAGAAAGGGTGAAGAACGGGAAGAGGTGTGAGTAATTGTGGAGGGACGAGCAAAGCATGCTGCATCTTGGCAGCCTCTCCTCATCCCTGTCGCGTCTGAGTTGTTTGCTCTTGAATTGCACCTTTTCCCTTGGATGAGCTTCACCCACCCTAATTCATATCCATTCATTCATTCATGCACATCACCCCTACTGTTTTTTTTTTTTTACACTTTGATAGAAGCTACTTTGTAACAATGAAGCTTGTTTCACTCATTTCGTCTTTTGTGACTCAACCAGCCATATAGCCTTATAAGGTCTTACTTCAATATATATACACACACACAGATTTGACATTTTTTTTTGTTGTCTTTTGCCTGTGAGGACATTTATTGTTCCAGTGTTCCAAACCATTTACTCAAGGCAGGGCCACCACTGCCCCCCACCCCTCATACACACACACACACACACACACTCACTCACTCCACATTTTAAAGTCAGAGTTTAGCCCAAATGTCCTCACATTCCTAAAATCTTTCCATGACCAGGTTTGACCTAAAACACAGACACATAGGCTGAAGTATAACGAGATTCCTCTTCACATATCTGATTTGCACAGAGACACACACAGACACGTTCCTTGATCATTGTCATTTAAACTCCTCACCCCTTTGCTGAGATTAGTGTTTTTGTTTCTATAGTCTATTCCTGCATGAAACACAACACTACTAAACACGGCTACAAAAATGTGTTCCTGTTACAGATAAAAATAAAGTCTAAGGTGAGCTGGAGCCTATCTCAGCTGAAATTGGGTGAGAGGCAGGTTACACCCTGGATTAGTCGCCAACACATAGACAAACAGCCATTCACATTCACACCAATGTCCAGTTTAGATTATAATGAACTAACATGTAGACTTTCCAGTTTTCACCGATCTGATCAGGTCTTCCCCCAAAGCTGGAAAAGCCTGTGAGCTTGTCTACTTAGCCAGCAGCGGCTGGATGGTGGATTGAAACATTTTACAACGCGGGAGAAAAACTAAACCACTACCACTGTTCACACATGTCAGAATGAGTGGACTCACTTTAACTTTTATCACGCAGGGCTTTTGATGTGGGCAATTTTGATGCGCCACCGTGGCTAAAGGGGCAATATTTGCATCGCTGGATCCTGTCTCAGTTCACCATTGGCAAGGTTGGGTGTGGAGAGTGCGAGTAGTGTCACCATGCACCTTGGCCTCCAAGTGGGTAGTGTTGTTTCGTTTGCGAACGTTTCGTTCAGAAGACCGAATCTTGTTAGTGAACGAACTGAACCGAATCTGTTTATGAAATGATTCGTTCTTTTATCTTGGCTGCCACCCGCCGCCGTCAGGCAAGCAAGTCGGCTGGGAGCGGAAACTGAACTGCTGAAGCGTTCTGTCACTCACTTCTGAATCTTTGACGAATGACCAATGAGTAGCCAGCGTGCAGGCGGGGGCTGGACTTCATTAAATGTACTGCCATGTGATTTGCGATTTGTCAGCGTTGTCACTCACTCTGGCGAATGAGTGATTCGTTTGAGCAAGGAATGACGTACTACGCAGTGAACGTACTCATGAGTGATTTAAACCGGAAGTCCAGACGTGCTCGCGAGATGATAGCTTTCACTAGAAGCCGTTTCTTCAAGATAACTGCTAATGTTGAGTCAGTCAAGCACATGAAAACAAGCGCACATATTTAAAATGTAAATTAATAATAAATGTATATACGTACACATACATATCATTCTCAGTGTCGATTATTCAAGCTTTTTATTTCATATTAATAATAACAACACGTTAAACTTCTATAGTGCTTCTCAAGACACTCAAAGACGCTTTCCACTAATCAGATGACAATAACAGTAAGGTGAGTGAGCAGAAAGCCGGGATGCCGGGGGCTGGTGACAGCGACGTTCCACCGCGGTAGAATGTAGAAAAGTCACGGCGGCTGCGGAGAGCCTAGCTGGACGTCAGGGTATGCGGAAGGATGTTGGGTAGCTGAGCTCGCTGCACGCATGTTCACGACTCACAACCGAAGCCAGGTGTTCGAGAGCTTGCTGAGAGAGAGATCGGTAGGTGCCGTAATTTAGCTGTTTTTTAAATGTTTTTTTTAAATCTCCCCGCTTTTCCGAGTTTACAATACATGACAACAACAACGCATAGTCCTTCGGTGAAAGTGTTGAGTGACCGTGAACCTCAGGGATGGATCATTAACTGAATGAGGAAGCGCTTGAATGATTTTGTGAAAAAAAACTGAACAATTCGGTGAACGAATCTTTTGATCGAATCTTTTTAATGAACTGATTTGCATGATTCAGTACACGTAAAAGAACTGCCATGCCCATCACTATGAGGGGGCAGTGTGGTGTACACATCTAGACAACACGTGGATTTGATGAAAAGACTCGAAGAAGAGAGTAGCATTGAGTTTCACTAATGCAACTAATCTTTCATGGATTAGAAAGAATATATACAGAATGCATTTGATTATCGTTATATTGTCTTTCTGTGGATGTTGCTGTGCCGTTTTTTCTCTCTCTCAAAAACGTGTTATTTAAAAGTTTATATGACATTAAATCTACAACCCCAATTCCAATGAAGTTGCGACATTGTCTTAAACATAAATAAAAACAGAATACAATGATTTGCAAATCATGTTCAACCTATATTTAATTGAATACACTACAAAGACAAGATATTTAATGTTCAAACTGATAAACTTTATTGTTTTTAGCAAATAATCATTAACTTAGAATTTTATGGCTGCAACATGTTCCAAAAAAGCTGGAATAAGTGGCAAAAAAGACTGAGAAAGTTGAGGAATGCTCATCAAACACCTGTTTGGAACATCCCACAGGTGAACACGCTAATCGGGAACAGGTAGGTGCCATGATTGGGTATAAAAGGAGCTTCCCTGAATTGCTCAGTCATTCACAAGCAAAGATGGGGCGAGGTTCACCTCTTTGTGAACAAGTGCGTGTGAAAATAGTCGAACAGTTTAAGGACAATGTTCCTCAGCGTACAATTGCAAGGAATTTAGGGATTTTATCATCTACGGTCCATAATATCATCAAAAGGTTCAGAGAATCTGGAGAAATCTCTGCATGTAAGCGGCAAGGCCGAAAACCAACATTGAATGCCCGTGACCTTCAATCCCTCGGCGGCACTGCATCAAAAAGCGACATCAATGTGTAAAGGATATCACCACATGGGCTCAGGAACACTTAAGAAACCAATGTCAGTAAATACAGTTTGGCGCTACATCCCTAAGTGCAACTTGAAACTCTACTATGCAAAGCAAAAGCCATTTATCAACAACACCCAGAAACGCCGCCGGCATCTCTGGGCCCAAACTCATCTAAGATGGATTGATGCAAAGTGGAAAAGTGTTCTGTGGTCCGGCGACTCCACATTTCAAATTGCTTTTGGAAATTGTGGCCGTCGTGTCCTCCGGGCCAAAGAGGAAAGGAACCATCCGGACGCAAGTTCAAAAGCCAGCATCTGTGATGCTATGGGGCTGTGTTAGTGCCAATGGCATGGGTAACTTACACATCTGTGAAGGCACCATTAATGCTGAAAGGTAAATACACGTTTTGGAGTAACATATGCTGCCATCCAAGCAATGTCTTTTTCATGGACGCCCCTGCTTATTTCAGCAAGGCAATGCCAAACCACATTCTGCACGTGTTACAACAGCGTGGCTTTGTTGTAAAAGAGTGCGGGTACAAGACTGGCCTGCCTGCAGTCCAGACCTGTTTGCCATTGAAAATGTGCGGTGCATTATGAAGCGTAAAATACGACAACGGAGACCCCGGACTGTTGAACAGGTGAAGCTGTACATCAAGCAAGAATGGGAAAGAAATCCACCTACAAACCTTCAACAATTGGCGTCCTCAGTTCCCAAACCTTTATGTAATGTTGTTATAAGAAAAGGTGATGTAATACATGGGTAAACATGAGCCTTTCCCAGCTTTTTTGGAACGTGTTGCAGCCATAAAATTCAAAGTTAATGATTATTTGCTAAAAACAATAAGGTTTATCAGTTTGAACATTAAATATCTTGTCTTTGTAGTGTATTCAATTAAATATAGGTTGAACATGATTTGTAAATCATTGTATTCTCTTTTGGCGGCACGGTGGCCGACTGGTTAGAGCGTCAACCTCACAGTTCTGAGGACCCGGATTCAATCCCCAGTCCCGCCTGTGTGGAGTTTGCATGTTCTCCCTGTGCCTGCGTGGGTTTTCTCCGGCCACTCCGGTTTCCTCCCACATCCCAAAAACATGCATTAATTGGAGACTCTAAATTGCCCGTAGGTGTGAATGTGAGTGCGAATGGTTGTTTCTTTGTATGTGCCCTGCGATTGGTTGGCAACCAGTTCAGGGTGTACCCCGCCTCCTGCCCGATGACAGCTGGGATAGGCTCCAGCACGCCCGCAACCCTAGTGAGGAGAAGTGGCTCAGAAAATGGATGGATGGATGGATGTATTCTGTTTTTATTTATGTTTAACACAACGTCCCAACTTCATTGGAATTCCGGTTTGTTTTTGTTAGCTCGTCTGTGGTGTTTTGTATTATGTGTTAGCATAAAGTGTGGACGAAGCTATGTGTTTGTGAGACAAAGCATGTGTTTGGTTAAATATACAGTGTGTGTAATTCTCTGTGTGTTTAGTTTTACAGTAAACTTTAACTGTAGCGTTAATAAGCAGCTTGAACCAAGCACACATTGACGCTTTTTGAAGAACTGTTTGCTATCTGCCAAACTCCACTCCGCACGCTCAGGGCGGACAGAAACGTATACAGTCGTACAAGTTTCAAACAGGCTAGTATCGGGCAGGGTACTTTCACATCGGTAAGCAATAGTTGCTATACCTGATGTTGGCGAGCCTGTACTGTAAAGAGATAATAGCGCTATGTACTGTATAGTATCACAATATCTTTATTTTGTCCCACTCCTAGTGTGAATGTTAGTATGCATGTGTCAGCATTCAACATGCCACCCACATGTTGTTTCCATATAGCCTCCCCCTTATTTGTTAACATCCAATGAGTCACCACTTTGTTGGAACTGTTACAATATGAGAGACTTGTGCCCACTTAACCTTCTGTTAAGTGTGAGCACTTTCTTGCGTGCGTGTGCGCGTGGCTATACGTGCTCATTTGTGAAGGTGTGGGTGGTGTGTTACTGCATGTGAATGTGTGTGTTGAGACAGAAGAAGAGGTCGATTGTCAAGAGAAGGGCCGGGAAGAAGTGGATCAAGTGATGGGGTGTCACACCATTTAGAGTTTGTGTGCGTGTGTGCATGTGCATGTGCGTGTGTGCATGTGCGTGTCTGCGAGTCGACATTCCTCCTGATTCCTTTTTAGAAAATACATCTCTCAGAAACAAGGGTTGCACTTCCTGTATACTGGGATTTTTTTAAATTTTATTTTATTTATTTGGGGTTCGTGCAGCGGCACATGGACCTCTATGTAGGAGAGGGGTTGAACAGGAAACTGGACACCCAACCCCCCAACCCCCCTTTCCATAGCTCCCTTTCTACCTTCATTGTCACATTCTTTACAAAGTGAATGCCTGTCCCACTGCATGAATTTTCATGTCTATAGACATTGAGACATAATGTTCTCGTTATGCAACATGTGCAGCAGAGGCCAAAAGTTTTGATACACAGCTTTGCTGGCATTGGACCAACATTTATTTATGTTTGTATATTGTGTCTCACAAATCATTCAAGACAATAAAAATGACAAGGAGAAGACTGTGTGATAAGCCAACAGTTAGCCTAGCTTCTTCTATTTTTCTACTATTATTCTTTTTTTCTTTGTATTTTCTAGTAGTCCTAATGCCCTGTGACAACACGCTACCTCTCACAGGTCAATCTTGGTACTATGACTGACATTATGTCGTGTGTGTTGTGCTGTGTTGGTGGTTTTAGGATGGTTGATAGAAGTTGCATTCGGTGGATATTTGGTACCCTTCTCTATTCATGGCTTTGTTCATGGTTCTTTTTTTTCTTTTTCTATTGTGAATTAGCTCACTCTCACTTAACTGAGAAACATGACATGTGAATGGTCTCAAGAATGCTATACTGATCTCAGTCCTTCACCTGTCTGGTTCTGTCAATGCACCTTTAGAAGCACACTTGCTTCTCAAGGTCCGTTATGAATAACATTATTTATTTTTATTATTATTATTTCATGAAGACATGTAAGGAGAGATCCCAGAGTGAATAGGTGCGGAAACGTTGCCGAGCCCACTGAGCTAAGTTTGAGGTACAATTCCTTGCTCAAGAGCACCTTGACAGTAGTCGAGGCAAAAACTAGTTACTATTGTATTTTTATTATTATTATTTTATTATATATTTTTTTTTTGCCTCAACCTTGACACTCTAGTTCCAAAGCCCCTTTCTTCTCTGGACAAACCTGTTTTCCAGATTCCCCAAAACATCAGAGACAATGGCTTCAGTAGTCCTCAGTAGTCCAATTCATCTACCGTTTGTTGACTATCAGTCTGTCCCTGATACTTTTTCTCAAAGAGAAGTGGCTTACTTGTTCCCCTTCCTGACATCAGACCAGTCTTTTGTCTTTTCCTCACTTTGGATGCACATGTACCGAAATCTGCACTTGTGGTGCCCCTGATTTCACAGCTAAATCACGTGACATTTTCCAAAGTTTGTTGAAAACCTCTTTGTTGAGATTCTCTCAAAGTTTTTGATGATGCAATAAATGGTGGATTTAGGTACAACTTTACTCGCAGCAATAACCTGGCCTGTGAAGGCCTTTTGTGCAGCCTTAGGTAACTATAGTAAGGAAGTAAAATAAATTATTTCAATCACTGCCCAGCTTCCAGTCTATCATAACTCAATATGCATAACAGTGTGATCTCCAGTCATAAAACTCGTATTAAATAGATAGGCAATGTTCAGTGATGCAAGTGTACAATTTTTTTTTTAGTTTTTTTTTAGTCCTGTTCGACTGTCAGGTCAAGCAGAAAGGAAGAGCTGTATCCCTTTTATGCCGGAACAGGTTTACTGTGTCACAGTGGACATTTTAAGCTGCCACTGTGGTTTATTTGTATTTTGATGGATATATATTCAGAATTACAGTCATTCAGTCGAACAGAACAAAGTTTTTAAAGGGGAGTGACAGAAAAAATTACTATTGTAATATTAACACTCGGTACCATGAAAGACTTTTTAACAACACTTAAATGTGTAGCGCTCTCTCGCTTTCTCTTTCTCATTACCTTGAACCCTTAAAGGGACCGCGCCCAAAAGAGTAGTGAACTAATCAAGCACACAGCTCACTACTTTGTTCTTTATTCTGAAAAACATGTAGGCTTTCATTAAATGAAATCATATAGTGATCTCCACCCATGGCAAGTTTCAGTATGACAATCTGTCTATTGAAATGGTGTCTGCAGGGCAGCAAAAAAGTACTTCAGCAGATCGTTGGGAGTGGCAATGTTACTTCCTCCTCAGTTTTTTATCGGCAGATCACACATTTCTGAAACGCTTTGTTTGACTAAGGTGTGGCCTAGACGGGCAACTTTTCAGATCCAGTCTAATCTATAAGTGAGTTGAAACCATATGACTGCTTGTAGCAACCAAAGTTTACAATTTGTCATCTCACCTTTTTATTTATTTATTTTTAAATAAACCTCTTCTCACTGTCTACTGTTACGAAAGCAAAGTTTGTTCTTGCTGCACTAACCTCACAGCCCCGGAGCTATACACAATAACAAGCACAGACATACAGACCTAGCTTTTAATAATGTGATGATCGAGCTTCTTGCATGCGCTCACTCAGTCTTATGACTATGACTGACTATGGCTGACTGGATGTATGACTCGTGAATGTGTGTGCGCTGATTCTCCAAGGTGTGGAGTTGTCTTGCGGCGTTGTGGCAATAAACATTACAGTCTGTTCCTATGGGTTTGTTTACACGCACACACACACACACACACAGAGTTTTGTATGAGAACACACAGAGTCACTGGTACTGTTGTTTCCTTAAATATCAATTTCCACGGCATGTGTTTTCTTCTACTAGACTGTAAGACATACCATCAGACAAAGACCTACATAACTACATACACTGCTGAATAGGACATGAGGAGAACAAATGATTAAATGATGATGATGAATAAATTGTTTTATTCAATGTCTTAAGAGGCATGAGATCAAGATTTCAAGTAAATACAACCCCAGTTCCAATGAAGTTGGGACGTTGTGTTAAACATAAATAAAAGCAGGATACAATGATTTGCAAACATGTTTAACCTATATTTAATTGAATACACTACAAAGACAAGATAGTTAATGTTCAAACTGATCAACTTTATTGTTTTTAGCAAATAATCATTAACTTAGAATTTTATGGCAGCAACGTTGGAACGTCCCAGCGTTCCAAAAAAGCTGGGACAAGGTCATGTTTACCACTTTCTCACTTAACTGAGAAACATCACATGTGGAATGGTCTCAAGAATGCTATACTGATCTCAGTCCTTCACCTGTCTGGTTCTGTCAATGCACCTTTAGAAGCACACTTGCTTCTCAAGGTCCGTTATGAATAACATTATTTATTTTTATTATTATTATTTCATGAAGACATGTAAGGAGAGATCCCAGAGTGAATAGGTGCGGAAACGTTGCCGAGCCCGCTGAGCTAAGTTTGAGGTACAATTCCTTGCTCAAGAGCACCTTGACAGTAGTCGAGGCAAAAACTTTGTTACATCACCTTTTCTTTTAACAACATTCAATAAGCGTTTGGGAACTGAGGACACCAATTGCTGAAGCTTTGAAGTTGGAATTCTTTCCCATTCTTGCTTGATGTACAGCTTCAGCTGTTCAACAGTCCGGGGTCTCCGCTGTCGTATTTTACGCTGCATAATGCGCCACACATTTTCAATAGGAGACAGGTCTGGACTGCAGGCAGGCCAGTCTAGTACCCGCACTCTTTTACTACAAAGCCACGCTGTTGTAACACGTGCAGAATGTGCTTTGGCATTGTCTTGCTGAAATAAGCAGGGGTGTCCATGAAAAAGACGTTGCTTGGATGGCAGCATATGTTTCTCCAAAACCTGTATGTACCTTTCAGCATTAATGGTGCCTTCACAGATGTGTAAGTTACCCATGCCATTGGCACTAACACAGCCCCATACCATCACAGATGCTGGACTTTGCGTCCATAATAGTCCGGATGGTTCTTTTCCTCTTTGGCCCGGAGGACTAAACGTCCACAATTTCCAAAAACAATTTTAAATGTGGACTCGTCAGTCCACAAAACACTTTTCCACTTTGCATCAGTCCATCTTAGATGAGCTCGAGCCCAGAGAAGCCGGCGGCGTTTCTGGGTGTTGTTGATAAATGGCTTTTGCTTTGCATAGTAGAATTTCAAGTTGCACTTACGGATATAGCGCCTAACTGTATTTACTAACATTGGTGTTCTGAAATGTTCCTGAGCCCATGTGGTAATGTCCTTTGCACATTGGTGTCGCTTTTTGATGCAGTGCCACCTGAGGGTTGGTTCAAGTTGCACTTACGGATATAGCATATATAACTGTATTTACTAACATTGGTGTTCTGAAATGTTCCTGAGCCCATGTGGTGATATCCTTTACACATTGATGTCAGTTTTTGATGCAGTGCCGCCGAGGGATTGAAGGTCACGGGCATTCAATGTTGGTTTTCGGCCTTGCCGCTTACATGCAGTGATTGCTCCAGATTCTCTGAACCTTTTGATGATATTATGGACCGTAGATGATGAAATCCTTAAATTCCTTGCAATTGTACGTTGAGGAACATTGTCCTTAAACTGTTCGACTATTTTCTCACGCACTTGTTCACAGAGGTGAACCTCGCCCCATCTTTGCTTGTGAATGACTGAGCAATTCAGGGAAGCTCCTTTTATACCCAATCATGGCACCAACATGTTCCCAATTAGCCTGTTCACCTGCAGGATGTTCCAAACAGGTGTTTGATGGGCATTCCTCAACTTTCTCAGTCTTTTTTGCCACCTATTCAATCTTTTTTGGAACGTGTTGCAGCCATTAAATTCTAAGGTAATGATTATTTGCTAAAAACAATAAAGTTGATCAGTTTGAACATTAAATATCTTGTCTTTGTATTGTATTCAATTAAATATAGGTTGAACATGATTTGTAAATCATTGCATTCTTTTTTTATTTATGTTAAACACAATGTCCCAACTTCAATGGAATTGGAGTTGTACATGGTTGTTATCAGACAGCAATGTCATGAAAGTCATCTTGTTTTTTTTATGGACTAGGTTGATTTCTACTGACTGGAGCCTTCAAACTCTGCCTTTGCTCAGACCATTTTCTTTACGCAAAATTACCATGCTGTGATACAAAGTAATCCATACAGACCTGTGACGGGCCAATGTGCGTGTGTCCATGCATGTACGAAGACATGCTCGGACGCTTAGGTAGAACAGTCATGTCTTTTGTCAGCGCCATGTCACTGCAATTGTATGAGCGTGCACGCATGCGTGAAGCCCGACTGCCATACACACTGGGAAGGGAAACATGCACACTTCTAGGTGTGTGTGTATTTTTGTGCGTGTGCGTTTTGATAAGGAAAGCTGACTAACACCCTAAGTGTGTAATTCCATAGAATGTATAAAGATTAAAGGTGATGTAACACAGTGGTAAACATGACCCTGTCCCAGCTTTTTGGAACGTGTTGCAGCCATAAAATTCCAAGTTCATGATTATTTGCTAAAAACTAAAAAGTTGATCAGTTTGAACATTAACTATCTTGTCTTTGTAGTGTATTCAATTAAATATAGGTTGAACATGATTTGCAAATCATTGTATTCTGTTTTTATTTGTTTAACACAGCGTCCCAACTTCATTGAAATTGGGGTTGTACAAGCAAGACCTTTACATATACTTGTAGATTAAATGTATACAGCATGTACTTTGTTAGAGCCAGTGATGCCAAATCGGCACATGCGTGTTGCAGAGTCCAAATAAAGCCCTGAGTGTGATACGTCTTACCAGATCTGATAAGCAAGCTGTTGCGACACCCAATATGATAATGCATCCAATTGGTTCTCTCCATACAGTCAAGTGAAAGGATAAGAATATGTTGGTGCCAGGCTCATTAAAATGTATTACAGCTCTCTGTGGTTACACCGCAAATAAAATGATCATCTTTCACACAATAAAATAACTCTGCAGCTGTGCAGGATTATCAGTGAACTGGACTCCTCCCTGCAGTTTGCAGGTTTATTGAACCCTTTGTCTAATCAGTTGTCTGGACCTTGGAGCTACAAACATGAGTGAGATTCCTCTGAAACCCAAGGAGAGGGTGGAGAATGGGGGTTGGGTGGTTAGGAGGAAGACAAGTGAGGGAATAATGGCGCAAGGCTAGTAACATCAGAGCAAAGGTTGGTCAGAATTGAGATGGTAAGAAAGAATGAGAAGATATAATAAAAAAATTAAAGGAACCAAAAAGAAAAAATACACAAATTAAAGATGATTACCTGCTTTTTTTGCGATTTATTTTTATGACAGCAACCTAGAAGTTACAAAATTATATTCTTCATTTTTTCTCAATTTTGAAAACTGTGACATGCAGATGCCAAATTTGTCAAAAGGATCTCTTATCACACTGAACTGCAAAAGTAAATGTTTTAACGAGGATGCCAGGCTAGTCGTTGGCACCCAAAGAAAGACATGTATGTAGTAGCTTCTTGTGGGTTGTCATCACTCGGGTGGAGTAAAATATTTGTCACCATTATAGATGAGGCAAAAACTAATCACAGATTTTAAACAAGAACAGAAAGATATTTGAGTTAAGCCTTCTGTATTTGACTGGTTACATAATAAAATAATGTTTTTATTCTAGCAGCCTTTGGTTTGTTGTGATGTTGTTCAATTGTTCAATCAACAATTCCAGTCGCCAAAGTGGCACAGCTTTTAACACAAAAATGTTAATTTAACCACAAATAGAATTTTTTTTTATTTGCCAAACACATCATTAGCTTACCAAAGGCTAGTTTTGCTCTGTTATGTTTTATTTATTACTCTTTCACTCACTACCTTCCTGTTTGCATTCTTGTAACCAATTAGAGAAGAAAGTGATGTCACATGGTTTGCTGCATTTTTTATTATTATTTTTCAACTTTGTGAAAAGAAACCAACCTATGGGGAAAAAGACACAAAATTTACAAACCTACCATCTCGGGGTGTAACGATTCATTCATTATATCAATGTATCGATTTATATTCTTACAAGCCAATTGGATCGATCTGTCCTTGGCTAGTTATCCTTCTGGATGTAAATATTTTGATTTAAATCATCTTAAAAGGTTATCAATCAATTGTATCAATACTAGGAAATAAAATATTGGATTTAAGCCCAGCAGACCTTATAGGGATGCGTGTGTGTGTGTGTGTTTTTTTAACACATTTAATGATGAAGATGTTATGATTAAGTTTTTCCTGTCTGTGATGTCGCAGGGGCTCATGGGAGTATCAAACTGTAGTTTTTTTCTGGTGCTACTGTGTGGGCCGGTCTGAGAAGCAAACCTCATGAAGCAACCAGATACCCATGCGCAGTGCAGGAAACATCACGGCACATTGAGCGCAGTGCTAAACTTAACTATTTGAACGTCCTACGATGCTTAAATCAGAAATATGGATGCATTTTGGTTTTGCAATAATCAAAAATGATCGAGGATAAAAAATGACAGATGTAAAAAATTGTTTGCTGACCACGGTCATCTACAAGTAATGTGAGAACTTGAAGCCCCTAAAGGCCTCTTTATACTCCCTCGCTCGCGAAGCCGACAACGCCTGCATTGCATCACATGACCGACGAATTGGCCCACACGGCCCCTCTGCGTAGGTTGACGCGCACACGGCAAAAATTGTTGCTGCGCATAGAACGCCGCGGAGATCATCTCTCATGATTGGTCCGTTTTAGTCACATGCTGTGATGACGTAATCAGCGAGCCCCTTGATTCTACATACCATTTACGCCGCCGCCTTCTTGATCAATTTTGCATCATAATTAAACGTATCATTTGGTCATGTAGGTCCATTTGTTCTAGCAGACACTGTTCCCCGGTCGCCATTGTTGTTGCTTTATTCCTTGTTACTGAAAGGAAAGTAAAAATGGCTACCGGAAATGGCCCAAAAAATGCAGAGGAAACTCTACCCTGTGGTGTCCTAACCAATACCTGTTGTAGCGACACCCCGACTTGGAGGGGAACTGCAGTACATTTTAAAACTGCGTGCGTGGGTAGCGCTCGACTATAAAGGCAAAGTACGCGTGGGACAGCCGCAGTGACGTCAGCCGCCCGTGCGAATAGAAAGCCTTTAGTCGATGTCCAATCACCGGGATCCAAGAAGCTAGCAAGGCAAACATCAATTTGTGAGACATTTCAAGCACATTTTCAGCATGACAGTACACATTTCCATCTCAGAAAAAATTGCAGTATAACACAACAGATAGTTGTATATCTCTAGCTAAGCAGAGCTACGTAACCACTGCAGGGTAGTAATAAATATAAGTAGAACATTTTAGCATTATGTAGTTTGTGTTCAGTTACAGTAAGTGTGCATATTCTTAACATTTGTTTTTAATTTTTATATTGAAAAACAACATCAAAAGTAGCAGGTAAACCGACTGTTAATCCAACCTGCAGAGATGTTCGTTGCAATTTATTCAAATAGTGTGAATGCATTTGCCATTAATGCTTGTTTACTGTATATCCATAATTCATTTTACATGATACCTTTACAAGAAACAAAAGGAATTTAGGAAATTTCACCTGCACTGTCCAGTATCCAGGTATTTATTTCACAGTCACACTGGTTGAATTTTTGGCAAAAAAGTTACTGAATCGATTTCAATCCACTGACTCGTTTCCGATTGTATCCTTCTATATGAACCAATATCGTCCTTCATTCGAATCGGCAACCACGAACCGTGATACAAATCGAATCGTTGTTAAAATGAATCGTTACACCCCTATCCATCCATCCATTTTCTGAACCGCTTCTGCTCACTAGGGTCGCGGGCCTGCTGGAGCCTATCCCAGCTGTCATCGGGCAGGGGGCGGGGTACAACCCTGACTGGTTGCCAGCCAATCACAGGGCACACACAAACAAACAACCATTCGCACTCACATTCACACCTACGGACAATTTAGAGTTGTTAATTAACCTACCATGCATGTTTTTGAGATGGGCGAGGAAACTGGGGTGCCCGGAGAAAACCCACGCAGGCACGGGGAGAACATGCAAACTCCACACAGGCGGGGCCGGGGATTGAACCCCGGTCCTCAGAACTGTGAGGCAGATGCTCTAACCAGTCGTCCACGCTTCGTTACACCCCCTACTACCAGCTAATTTGGACGGTAGAAAGTGAACTATAGGTGTGCACCCATTTGTGAGAGCAAAACAGCCCAAGCATCTTCCTGCATCCAAATGTAAATAATACACACGGCAGGAGCATAGAAGATAAATTGATTGAACGTGAGCTGAAGGGGGATAAGGGGATGGATTTTGATAGTATGGTATAACAAATAACAAAGCAGGGCAAGAGGCAACCTGATGTAGCTGCAGTGCTGTATCAGGGAAGAGATGTTGAGAGGAGGAATCTGTGGTTATCATTGAGACACACACACACAGGGTGGTGATGTAGCAATGATCGATGATGCCATCAGTGGTCCATTTCTACACAGGTGTTGCTTTAGAAGAATAGAAAGGCAGTTACTCTGTGCACGTAGGCATATTTTGCCTCTTATTCCATACAGTTGTCTCTCTTAGTTGGTAACTCCTCAGTGTGTTTGATAACTTGTCAAAAGAATAGATTTTTCTTTCACATTTTATCCATATGGTTAAATCCACCAGCAGGTCCATGTTGTGCTGTTCACAGACCTGCAGTGAGCTGTGACCAGCAGGGCTCCAGTTGTGTTTAAACACATCTAGAAGTGCAAACATGCTGCATACTGTAATTGCTTATGCAATTAACACTCACGGAAAAATAACATTAGTGCCATTTCGTATTATGTCAGAATTGCCTTAAAACTGTTTTTTGTTCTATTGAAATATTCACATGATAATTTAGTAGGATTTATTTTTACTACATGTCATAAAGATAATAAATTTTTCTGAGTCCATGGAAATCCTTTTTGTTGTATGGAGTACCTGAGAAAAGGATCCAAGTGCTAACCCTTGGACTGTGTGTGTTTTGGTTCAAGATCCAAAATCCAGGCATCAGATGACTTTTGGACACTGCTCTCAGCTTTGTCTGTGGGTGAAGAGATACTGTCTATGAGCATTGCAAGAATAATTTACCTTGCTTGCAGCATTTATTTTCCTGGTGACTGTGCTCATGAGGTCAATAGACTTCTGGGCTGAGCATGAAGGGTAATTGAGTCAGTGTTTGGCATTCCAGATAACGTTCAGTGGAAATGTCTACACACCCCTGATCAAAGGCCAGGTATTGGTGGGGTAAAAAAATGATACATAGACAAATAATTTCAAAACTTTGTCCACCATTAATATGACCTATGACCTGGACAATGGGGTGTGAAGTTTTAACACGCGACACTCAGGTCTCCCGCCCCTTTGTGTTGAAAGCAGTTGTCGCTCTTCGACAAGTGTTGTATCTATCACATAGCGACTGTTGTAGACCTTTACATTAGGTGTTTGTGGGAAATGGTGTTGGCTGTGTGAACATACACACTGACAGCAATGTTGTACAGACAAAGGTACAGACGAATTCATGGTGGCCCTACTGTGATATCTCCGATGCACCAAATTTGGGGAAAGTCTGTGTGAAAGGGCCTCTTGTACCAACTTGTTGTAGGGGACCAAAGTGTTGTTGGTATCACGCCAACTCATGCCACATTCACATTGGGCAATTTGTACCATGTCTGGGCATGCTTAACACATAAAAGCCACTTTGTTTCACTAGCATGAGCACTCCAATCCAGGCAAAAGCACGATCACTTTCCTGACCCAAACACCACTGAAAGAGGTGGGCCTTGAGGTGGAATGAGTTCTCACTCATAAGTTGGATAATGAATGTGATTGTTTCTACCGGCAGTTAATAATGATAATTACCACTTTGCATATAGTAAACCTGAAGAACCTGAACAACTGAAAGATTTTCTATGCATGCGTACAGCATCTGTATTTGACTGATTACATAATAAAAGGATGTTTTTATTCCAGCAGCCTTTGGTTTGTTGTGATGTTGTTCAAATGTTCAATCAACAATTCCAGTCGCCAAAGTGGCACAGCTTTTAACACAAAAATGTTAATTTAACCACAAATAGAAAAAAAATTTATTTGCCAAACACATCATTAGCTTACCAAAGGCTAGTTTTGCTCTATGTTATGTTTTATTTATTCCTCTTTCACTCACTACCTTCCTGTTTGCATTCTTTTAACCAATTAGAGAAGAAAGTGATGTCCCATGGTTTGCTGCATTTTTTATTATTATTTTTCAACTTTGTGAAAAGAAACCAACCTATGGGGAAAAAGACACAAAATTTACAAACCTACCATCTCGGGGTGTAACGATTCATTCATTATATCAATGTATCGATTTATATTCTTACAAGCCAATTGGATCGATCTGTCCTTGGCTAGTTATCCTTCTGGATGTAAATATTTTGATTTAAATCATCTTAAAAGGTTATCAATCAATTGTATCAATACTAGGAAATAAAATATTGGATTTAAGCCCAGCAGACCTAATAGGGATGCGTGCGTGTGTGTGTGTTTTTTTAACACATTTATTGATGAAGATGTTATGATTAAGTTTTCCTGTCTGTGATGTCACAGGGGCTCATGGGAGTATCAAACTGTAGTTTTTTTCTGGTGCTACTGTGTGGGCCGGTCTGAGAAGCAAACCTCATGAAGCAACCAGATACCCATGCGCAGTGCAGGAAATATCACGGCACATTGAGCGGAGTGCTAAACTTAACTATTTGAACGTCCTACGACGCTTAAATCAGAAATATGGATGCATTTTGGTTTTGCAATAATCAAAAATGATCGAGGATAAAACATGACAGATGTAAAAAATTGTTTGCTGACCACGGTCATCTACAAGTAATGTGAGAACTTGAAGCCCCTAAAGGCCTCTTTATACTCCCTCGCTCGCGAAGCCGACAACGCCTGCATTGCATCACATGACCGACGAATTGGCCCACGTGGCCAAACACCACTGAAAGAGGTGGGCCTTGAGGTGGAATGAGTTCTCACTCATAAGTTGGATAATGAATGTGATTGTTTCTACCGGCAGTTAATAATGATAATTACCACTTTGCATATAGTAAACCTGAAGAACCTGAACAACTGAAAGATTTTCTATGCATGCGTACAGCATCTGTATTTGACTGATTACATAATAAAAGGATGTTTTTATTCCAGCAGCCTTTGGTTTGTTGTGATGTTGTTCAAATGTTCAATCAACAATTCCAGTCGCCAAAGTGGCACAGCTTTTAACACAAAAATGTTAATTTAACCACAAATAGAAAATTTTTTTATTTGCCAAACACATCATTAGCTTACCAAAGGCTAGTTTTGCTCTATGTTATGTTTTATTTATTCCTCTTTCACTCACTACCTTCCTGTTTGCATTCTTTTAACCAATTAGAGAAGAAAGTGATGTCCCATGGTTTGCTGCATTTTTTATTATTATTTTTCAACTTTGTGAAAAGAAACCAACCTATGGGGAAAAAGACACAAAATTTACAAACCTACCATCTCGGGGTGTAACGATTCATTCATTATATCAATGTATCGATTTATATTCTTACAAGCCAATTGGATCGATCTGTCCTTGGCTAGTTATCCTTCTGGATGTAAATATTTTGATTTAAATCATCTTAAAAGGTTATCAATCAATTGTATCAATACTAGGAAATAAAATATTGGATTTAAGCCCAGCAGACCTAATAGGGATGCGTGCGTGTGTGTGTGTTTTTTTAACACATTTATTGATGAAGATGTTATGATTAAGTTTTCCTGTCTGTGATGTCACAGGGGCTCATGGGAGTATCAAACTGTAGTTTTTTTCTGGTGCTACTGTGTGGGCCGGTCTGAGAAGCAAACCTCATGAAGCAACCAGATACCCATGCGCAGTGCAGGAAATATCACGGCACATTGAGCGGAGTGCTAAACTTAACTATTTGAACGTCCTACGACGCTTAAATCAGAAATATGGATGCATTTTGGTTTTGCAATAATCAAAAATGATCGAGGATAAAACATGACAGATGTAAAAAATTGTTTGCTGACCACGGTCATCTACAAGTAATGTGAGAACTTGAAGCCCCTAAAGGCCTCTTTATACTCCCTCGCTCGCGAAGCCGACAACGCCTGCATTGCATCACATGACCGACGAATTGGCCCACGTGGCCAAACACCACTGAAAGAGGTGGGCCTTGAGGTGGAATGAGTTCTCACTCATAAGTTGGATAATGTATGTGATTGTTCCTACCGGCAGTTAATAATGATAATTACCACTTTGCATATAGTAAACCTGAAGAACCTGAACAACTGAAAGATTTTCTATGCATGCGTACAGCAGGGGTTTAACGACTAATGAATTTTCGAATGCAATGTCATGAAAGTAGAGTCGAAGTAGATTAATCGATGCCATTATTTTTTCCAGCACAGTACAGTGGTCCTCAACCTTTTTTGTGCCACAGACCAGTTTCACGTACAGGCATATTTCAATGGACCAAAATACAAACTAAAAAAACTAATGATTAAAAATACAACTATTATGCTAATTGCAGTTGTAATTACTGGGAGTCCTGTGCAGTTATTGTTAAAAATTGAATAATTTCTCTGTTTTACCGTTAGTAGTTCACTTTTTGCTTTTATTGTACTGTATTTGAGGATAGACTTGCGTATTTCAAAATTGACCGTGCTGTGGTCTCATTTTCAGGAAAACATATCCACATGCTTGTAGCATAGTAGGGCATTATGCCGTACTGCGAAGTGTTACGCCACAGTGTCGTAAAGCAACACAAGTTTAACTATGTTGGTGCGTGTAATATCATACAACTTCTTTGCTGAGTTATTTGCACACAGTTATTGTCTGTGCATTATTGGACATACATAACATTTTGGTGACAAAGATGGAACATCGTTTCGCACCGGTGTCCTCATTTCTCACCGCCAGTCCCGTGGTTCCGTTGGTGATGGCTAGCCAAAGCTAACGACGTGAGGCTCTACGCTTTGCTTATCCACAGCCATCCTTTTTTCCGACTCTTGTACCCACGCAGATGTGTGAAGACCGTGTCGCCTTGTTGGCTGGACAATTTGCTGCTCCAGAGAGCGTTTTAGTCCGGCAACGGGTAATTGAAAGTCCTCTGTAAATTGTCCAATTGTAAGACGAGATGCCAAAAACCTGTAATTAGCAATTTGTTGACCTCAAGTTTTAAATGTCGATGCGAAGTAGTAAAGTTGACCTGCCGACTCAGCCAGTTCAAATCCCACAAACTCAGGAAAGTTTCACAAACTCAGTGTTATGATTTGTCCAGCACGATGTGAGGGCTTGAGACTTGTCGATACCTCTCTGCTAGGGCACTTTATCGGCGGTTGCTGCTTACAGAGCACCCACAAAACCCCTGGCTGGGACAGATTGACCTCTCGTGTTGTGATCCCGTGTGCCATCTTTGGGATCCCCTGGCGTTGAGGCGAGGGTTGGGAACGATGAACTGATGCGACCGGCTAGCCGTTCGTAAAGGTGAGAGATACGACTGTATCAGTAGCAGACTCCATCGATACAAAATTTGCCAGTAATCATCGGTTGTAGGGCTGCAGAATGGATATCTTGAGGCTAGGAATCGGTTGCCTGAGGCTTTATGGTTTTCATCTCATAAAACAAGCGCGAGAGGTCTCTTGCTCTGTGCAACCCTAAAAAGAAACTACCGAGAGGACACAAAGCCAGGTGTGACCCGAAACTGAGACAACAATCGGCAGTTGAACTAAACTAGTTAACACGACGTAAAAGTTCTAAAAGTCCGTCAGCACTCAGTAAGCAGCAAAAAAAAAAAAAGCAGTGCGTGTGTGCAGTGTTGGTCCTAGCTAGAATGGCACGGTGTGCGAGACACCCCATGGCTCTTTAAATATTGTTTGTGCAGAGTTTGTGGAGAGAAAATCTTTAAAATTAATTGTTGTATTGTTGTGGTCTATTTAAATAAAATAATATATAATTTATAAGAATGCTCATGATTAAGTGGTCTTATACTGTACATATTTGAAAATAAGGTTAGACAAATGTAATTTTATAGAATTGGTTCAAGTCAAGGTTCTTTATGGTTAGCACATGTGCAAATGTTAACGATCAAATTTTTTCTGCACCGAATCTAATTGAGAATCGTATCGCTCCCATACTGAATCGAATCGTATCGACTCGTTCCACCCGTAAAGATATCGTTTTTTTGTTTTTTTTAATCGAATCGCTACCTGAGTATGTATCGAATCGGCCTCGTGCCAGAGATTCCCAACCCTAGTTGAGGCACATGATAGACACAGCAAAGCGATGCTCTTGCTGATGTTCCCTGACCTGATCTGACCACGATCTGATGAAACGGGCCCTCAGTCCCTAAAAGTAATCCCTCTGCCATTATACCAAGATATTTTATTTTCATGACAAATGAGGATAAGCGGTTCATTGTTGGGTAACTTTACTTTAACTTTTACTTTTACATTAACTCCTGAATGGAAAGACAGTCGCAGGGTGACGCCCTCCAGGGTGACGCCCTCCAAACAGCTGAAAGTCAAATGCACAAATGGACTCCCTTTGTTGCACACTTCCAGTGGAAAAGTACTTATAATGGTGTCAATGGCTGACTGGTTTTACATTGAAAGCCGTGCAATTCATACATTAATGGTAAATTTAGACACCTCATTTTTAGCTGACTGCATCAATCAGATTGAGTTCAGTGAAAATGTATCTTTTACTGTCAATCGTCTCATCAAAACATTCACGTTCTTAATCCAAGGTTGTCTCCATTTAACCAAAGTGAAGGCAATCAGTTATGTTGTCTGTCATAGCTTGTTTCTAATACAAAGGAGATGGATGAAGAATGATCTAGGCCTTACTATAGCAGTGAAAAACTACTAGGGAAACTGGTTATTCAATCAAACCTTGTAAGGTATGTTTCATGTGTAGTATGACAGTGTTAATAATGTAATGTATACCCAGCCGAGGGTTCCTGCAAACATTTTGTTGTGCTAACTTGACACTAATGAAATATGCTAGTCTGCAAGTGGAAAAGCAGCAATGCAGAATTGCATGAATTTTTCTAGTCTCATATTCACTATTTCTTTCCCTCTGTGAACTTCCACTTCTCATTTTCTTGGTCTCTCACTTCTGCTCTCCTTTCTGAGCCTCACCCCTTCAGTCTCAAGAATGTATCAAATGTCCATATCTCCGCAGAGGCTGAATTCCTCTTGCACAGACAGAGTGCACAAATGGCGCTTGTGTAATCTAATGATAGAAGAATATATGGTATGCAAATGAACATTATCTGTCCGTGTTTCAATGAAGCTAATTTAATCTTTATACATTCTATGGAATTACACAACACTGAGGGTGTTAGTCAGCTCTCCTTATCAAATCGCACACGCACACAAATACACACACACACCTAGAAGTGTGCGTGTTTCCCTTCCTAGTGTGTATGGCAGTCGGGCTTCACGTATGCGTGCACGCTCATACAATTGCAGTGACATGGCGCAGACAAAAGACAGGACTGTTCTACCTAAGCGTCCGAGCATGTCTTCGTACATGCAAGGACACACACGCACATAGGCCCGTCACAGGTCTGTATGGATTACTTTGTATCACAACATGGTAATTTTGCGTAAAGAAAATGGTCTGAGCAAAGGCAGAGTTTGAAGGCTCCAGTCAGTAGAAATCAACCTAGTCCATAAAAAAACAAGATGACTTTCATGACATTGCTGTCTGATAACAACCATGTACAACCCGAATTCCAATGAAGTTGGGACATTGTGTTAAACATAAATAAAAACAATGCAATTATTTGCAAATCATGTTCAACCTATATTTAATTGAATACACTACAAAGACAAGATATGTAATGTTCAAACTGATAAACTTGATTGTTTTTAGCAAATAATCATTACCTTAGAATTTAATGGCTGCAACACGTTCCCAAAAAGCTGGGACAGGTGGCAAAAAAGACTGAGAAAGTTGAGGAATGTTCATCAAACACCGATTTGGAACATCCCACAGGTGAACAGGCTAATTGGGAACAGGTGGGTGGCATGATTGGGTATAAAAGGAGCTTCCCTGAATTGAATTCACAAGCAAAAGATGAGGAGAGGTTCACCTCTTTGTGAACAAGTGCGTGAGAAAATAGTCGAACAGTTTAAGGACAATGTTCCTCAACGTACAATTGCAAGGAATTTAGGGATTTCATCATCTACGGTCCATAATCACTGTAGAAATCACTGCATGTAAGCGGCAAGGCCGAAAACCAACATTGAATGCCGGTGACCTTCCATCCCTCAGGTGGCACTGCATCAAAAAGCGACACCAATGTGCAAAGGATATCACCACATGGGCTCAGGAACACTTCAGAAAACCAATGTCAGTACAGTTTGGCGCTACATCCGTAAGTGCAACCTGAAACTCTACTATGCAAAGCAAAAGCTATTTATCAACAACAGCCAGAAACCCTGCCGGCTTCTCTGGGCCCGAGCTCATCTAAGATGGACTGATGCAAAGTGGAAAAGTGTTCCGTGGTCCGATGAGTCCACATTTCAAATTGTTTTTGGAAATTGTGTACGTCGTGTCCTCCAGGCCAAAGAGGTAAAGAACCATCCAGACTGTTATGGACGCAAAGTTCAAAAGCCAGCATCTGTGATGGTATGGGGCTGTGTTAGTGCCAATGGCATGGGTAACGTACACATCTGTGAAGGCCCCATTAATGCTGAAAGGTACATACAGGTTTTGGAGAAACATATGCTGCCATCCAAGCAACGTCTTTCTCATGGACGCCCCTGCTTATTTTAGCAAAACAATGCCAAACCACATTCTGCACTTGTTTCAACAGCGTGGCTTTGTACTAAAAGAGTGCGGGTACAAGACTGGCCTGCCTGAAGTCCAGACCTGTCTCCCATTCAAAATGTGTGGCGCATTATGAAGCGTAAAATACGACAACGGAGACCCCTGACTGTTGAACAGCTGAAGCTGTACATCAAGCAAGAATGGGAAAGAAGTCCACCTATAAAGCTTCAATTCTTTAAAAAAACTGACAAAATAGAGATAATACTTCGTTATGATCATATCGGTAGAAGCAAAATCATGCATTGTAAAAATGCATTATATATTGGTTGAAGGATTTACCAGAATTTTGAGGTCAACTTTGGGGGTGCGCATTATACATGAGAAATTACGGTATTTGTTCTACTTTGTATGTGTGGATTACCTGGATTGTTCCCAACATCTGGTGAAATTTTCAGGTCAATAGCACCTTTGGAAGTATATTTAGTGAGAAAAATGGTGACGTGTTCAATGCTAATTTCAGCCGCTGTGTGTGTGTGTATGCGTGTGGTGGGGGGGGGAATATAACGTGTAGTTTTCCAATGCATTTGTAACTGGGGAAATAAAAGCTAATATAAGAAGCTTAAGCTTTACTGCATGTCAAAGTCCTGTTTTTCCGTGCGGTCCAAAAGAGCATCCATGGCTTTTCTTCAATGAATGTCTCCTGGGCTTCGAGAGGGGACAAGTGAAGTAGGGACATGTAAGGGCAGGTTGACTGTTTACTGTGCCGAAGAGAGTGCCCTGGGTCTTGGGTGTGTGTGAACCAAACATGTTGTTTCTTGTACAGACTCTTGGGGAATGGGCTGCCTGCATCACTATAGTCTTTCATGACTTTTTACACCTGGCGGCACGGTGAACGACTGGTTAGCACATCTGCCTCACAGTTCTGGGGTTCTCGGGTCGCCTGTGTGGAGTTTGCATCATGTTCTCCGCGTGCCTGCGTGGGTTTCCCCCGGGTATTCCGGTTTCCTCCCACATCCCAAAAACATGCATGGTAGGTTAATTGAAGACTCTAAATTGCCCACAGGTGTGAATGTGAGTGTGAATGGTTGTTTGTTTATGTGCGCCCTGCGATTGGCTGGCGACCAGTTCAGGGTGTACCTCTCCCCCAAAGATAGATGGTATAGGCACCAGCATGCCCGCCACCCTAGTGATGGTAAGCGTTACAAAAGATGGATTGATGGATGGACTTTTGTAAAATGGCAGCCTACCTAATTCTCAGCAAAATGCTATAATTTGACAGTTCATATGGATGGTTTCAGCCCGTTTGGTTTTACATAGCCACCTGCGTCACCAGTTTTGCAATAGAATATTTACAATGCATCTGGAAAGTAGGGATTGACTGTTTGAATAGTTTCCGCGAGGTAATGAGTGATGCCTGGTTTCCTCCAAACATGACATCTGGCACTCATGCCAAAGTGTTCAGTCTTTGTCTCGTCAGTCAAGAGAATTTTGTCTCTCATGGTCAGAGAGTTCTTCTAGTGCCTTTGAGCAAACTCCAGTCGGGCTGCCATGTGCCTTTTATGAGAGGAATGGCTCCCGTCTGGCCACTCCACCATCCAGACCTGATTGGTGGATTGCTGCATAGATGGTGGTCCTTCTGGAAGGTTCTCTTCTTTCCACGGAGGAATGCTGGAGCTCTGACAGGGTTACTATCAGGTTCTTGGTCACCTCCCTGGCAAAGGTCCCCCGATTGCTCAGCTTAGATGGGCGGTCAGCTCCAGGAAGAGCTCTCGTAGTTTTGAACTTCTTCTATTTATGAATTATGATGGCTATTATGCTCATTGGGAACTTCAAAGCAGCAGAAAGCTTTCTGAAGCCTTTCCCAGATCTTTGCCTTGAGACAATCATGTCTCAGAGGTCTCCAGACAATTCTTTTGCCTTCTAGCTTGGTTTGTGTGCTGATGTGCACTGTCAACTGTGGAACTGAATATAGACAGGTGTGTGCATTTCATGCCCAATTAACTGAACTTACCATAGATGCACTCCAATTAAGCTAGAGGAACATCTCAAGCATTATCAGTGGAAATAGGATGCACCTGAGCTCAATTTTAAGGTTCCTGGCAAGGGCTGTGAATACTCGTGTACATTTTATTTCTTTTTTTTTTGTAAATGTATTTTTAGTACATATGCAAAGATCTCAAGCGATTTTCATGCTGTAATTCTGGGGTGTTGTGTTTAGAATTTTGAGATGGGGAAAGGGTTTAGATCTAAATCAAGGCTGTAACAACAAAATGTGTAAGAAATAAAGCACTGTCAGTATTTTCCAGATGCACTGTAGATAAATCTCTCTGCTAACCAGAATGCAAATGTCTTCTCCCAGGTCCTCAATGCACAGAAAGCTGGGTACAAGGCAGCCATTGTTCATAATGTGGACTCTGAAAACTTGATCAGCATGGGCTCCAATGATCGTAAGTGCACTTGCACTCCCTTCTCCTTGCTCCGTACATAAGCATGCATCATCCTCCACATCTGCTTGCTTACCAAGCCCTAGGATAGTTGAATTGAGGAATCCCTCTCAAGTCCCAAGATGTTTCCTGGAATGTTGTAATGCCCCGCAGCAGCTGAGCACAGCCCACTTTAGTCACCGTGATAGTATCTGTCCCCTGTCCTCACTTGAAGGTGCGCAGTTGAGTCATGAATCATTGTGGAAGTGTTTTTTTTTTTTGCTCAAATACGGCACACCCTCTTTTGCATACCTGCCGGGCATGTTTCTTCTTGTACCTAAGTAGAGTCATGCCACATTTAATCATCCCTTCATTCACTCCTGCCTGACAGCTCCTGGTAGTTTCTGAAAGTGAAGCTCCTGCAATTGCTGGAAATTCATGTATAGCGGCTGGTCTGCTGTGCAGAGGCCAATAATTACACGGTTAATTACAGATCATCACTTCCTTTATATGCTCTTCACTTTGCTTGCTGCCACCGCCGCATTCAAGGCCGTTTTATTCGGTTCATGTTAAAAAATTTCCAACATTTGATAATTCAACATGAGCCCGCGATCATAACTCTTCAATTTATATTTTATTTCTAATTGATTCAATATCATTCAAAATAAATTTACAGTTTAGATTGAGCTTATTTTTGGACAATATTCAGTTCTTTACACATTTTCAAGTGACCATCCAGCATGATGAATTGCTTTAATGTGGACTCTCAATTTTGGCGGCACGGTGGCCGACTGGTTAGAGCGTCAGCCTCACAGTTCTGAGGACTGGGGTTCAATCCCTGGCCCCGCCTGTGTGGAGTTTGCATGTTCTCCCCGTGCCTGCGTGGGTTTTCTCCGGGCACTCCGGTTTCCTCCCACATCACAACAAACATGCATGAATTGGAGACTCTAAATTGCCTGTAGGTGTGAATGCGAGTGCAAATGGTTGTTTGTTTGTATGTGCCCTGCGATTGGCTGGCAACCAGTTCAGGGTGTACCCCGCCTCCTGCCCGGTGATAACTGGGATAGGCTCCAGCACGCCCGCGACCCTAGTGAGGAGAAGCGGCTCAGAAAATGGATGGATGGATGGATGGACTCTCAATTTGAGTTAACTCTTGACATCTTTACCATTTCGCAAAACGAATGAGGAATTTCAAAATGAATTCACCTTTTTATGCTCGAAATTGAAAAATTAGAAATTAATCAAGAATAATATTCAACCACTGAACAGTATTGTTTCTGTTCAGGAATGCATGTAAATAACTTAAGTTTGACATCTTGATCAAGAAATAATTGCAGAACCGGTGACACTCGAGCTTCAAATCCAAACAATGTGTGGAGGAAGCCATGCACCACTCACCACCTAACTAATGCCTGTTTTAGCATAGGACTTCAGTATAACCAGTGTGATAAAGTTGAAGGGGACTCAACTCATTTGTTTTTTAAATTTCCATTTCTTGTTTCCAGTGGACGTGATGAAGCAGATTGATATTCCTTCTGTGTTTGTAAGCGAAGATACAGCCACCTCTCTGAAAGACGACTACCTGTTTGACAAAGGGTACGTTGATGTTAATTGTAATATACGGAGAGTATATTAACGGTTGTTGTCTGTCACGCTCAAGGCTTCTTTATACTCGCGGGGACGGAGGCCGCGCTGACGTCACTGCGGCTGTCCCGCGCGTAGTTTGCCTTTATAATCGAGCGCAACCCACGCGCGCAGTTTTGAAAATGTACTGCAGTTCACCTCCAAGTCGGGGGTGTCGGTACGGCTGCCGTTGGCTAGGACACCACAGGGGGGAGTTTCCTCCGAATTTTTTGGGCCATTTCCGGTAGCTGTTTTTACTTTCCTTTCAGTAACAAGGAACAAAGCAACAACAATGGTGACCGTGCAACAGTGTCTGCTAGAACAAATGGACCTAGATGACCAGATGATACGTTTAATTATGCTGCAAAATCGATCGAGAAGGCGGCGGAGTAGATGGTATGTAGAACCAAGGGGCACGCTGAGTACGTCATCACAGCATGTGACTAAAATGGACCAATCACAATAGATGATCTCCGCAGCGTTCGAAACGCAGCAACAATTTTTGCCGTGTGTGCGTCAAGCTACACAGGGGGGCCGCGTGGGCCAATTCGTCGGTCACGTGATGCAATGCGGGCATTGTCGGCTGCGTGACCGCGGGTGTATAAAGAGGCCTTCACTCTTTGAATTTGTATCTATTTCAGGGGCCATGTGATCCTCATGCCAGACTTCAGCCTGCCATTAGAGTACTACTTGATCCCATTCCTCATTATAGTTGGAATCTGCCTCATCCTTATTGTTGTCTTCATGGTAGGTGTCTTGTCCAGATTCCAAGTTGGAACACACCTCATCTAATACAGTAGATCAGACTCTAGAAAATCAAGCAACTGCAGTTTATTTAATGCTTAGTCCAATACTGTCAAGAAGTAGAATTAATTTAAAGGAATTAAGCCTTGTATAAAGTCAGAAAATCAGTTGAGATGAAATAAATGGATACTACGGGATCATTAAATAATGACTGGAGAATGTCACCCATCCAGTTTAATGTGTGGTAACCCTAGATCGAACTCTAACCTTTAAGAGAATGTAGAAAACCTGGGGTTCTGACTCTAAAACAGTCTGTGTTTGATTTATGCTACTATACTGCAGAGTATTGTGCACCAGTATGCTTCCGTTCATGTGATGCCACTAGGCTTGTCACGATAAGATATTTTTTAGGACGATACATTTTTCAAAAAACTATCATGATAAATGATATCGTTGTTGTTTTTTATGCCTCCAAAATCATGAAGAATAAGGCCCGTCCTCGAGCTGCAAGACTGTGGTTGGTCTGCTGAAGGCACTGGAGAAAAGCCCTTCACCCGTCCATCAAATAAGTTCACTGTAGTCAACTACTGGTTGTGTGCTGCTGAGGTTATGCTTAATAAACAGTTAACTTTCCTGTGTGTGTGTGTGTGTGTGTGTGTGTGTGTGTGTGTGTGTGTGTGTGTGTGTGCGTGTGTTAATTAGGGACCAACACACACAAAATTTTGGAGCAAGGCGGTGATGTTTCAAATGATGTCGCTGTGGTGGACCGGACTGTTTAGCTCCTTAGCTTGCTAGCTTGTTAGCTTGCGGGCTAGCCAACATAATAAATATTTAACTCTCCCCTAAGTGTCTCTGTTGTGTGCTACGCACTGTACTTGGAGCATGGCTGTGGAGTAATGGACGCAGCCAACACCGGTCCGCTGGCGTTCCACGAGCCCACTAGTGGCTAATGACACAGCCATCCAACTCACCATCGGCTCACTGTGTGAGCCGCGCACCGGCTCACCACAACAATGGCAGTTTATCAAGTCCGGAAAAACAATCGTGTCCATTTTATCTATTGAACAATAAGTCAATGTAGTAGTTATTGTGACAGGCCTAGATGCGACCAAGTCTGATAGAGAGTTGAACAAAACATGCAGAATACTAGCAGGGATGCTACAACCTAACCCCACTGAGTGGCCACGATTGTACCACCACCAATCAGAAGAGAGATAGCAACCAGAAGTGTGAGAGAGAAACAAACAATAGATGAAAATGCGTGGCCTGCCACTCATACAGTGGAACCTTAATAAACAAACTTATTCGGTTCTTGAACAGGGTTTGTAGATTGAAAGGTTTGTAAATTAAACATAATTTTTCCATAAGAAATAATGTAAAAGTAAATAATTGGTTCCAGCCTCAACAAGTGCCTATTTTGTAAACTTTGCACACTTTGAACACGATTAAAGGCTATACAGTACTTTATATGAAACATGACAAGGGGTGTTCAATCAAAAATCTCTATCGACAACAACAAGCAGAACTGTTCTCATTCAAATGCAGCTGCCTGCCGACACGCACAGCCAGTCGGACATCACAAAACCCTCAACTTTAAAAAAAAGGTTTCTACAAATATGCAGCTTGGAGGTTCTTTTATTGACGACAAGTCTGTGTTGTGCCTCGCTTTCTTGCAAATTTCTCGCTAGCTGTGTTTTTGTTTTGTTTAAAAGCAACAGCTTTTCAACTTGGCGCAGAAGTCTCTCTTGGTCCTTTCGAAGATAATTCACTCCCTTGGCCATGTCAGCAAAAAAAACCAATTTTGGACTTGTTTCTTCTATACTTACGCGCCATTGATATACAGTACCTGTACTTTTTTTTAGTCCATAGTCCCTCCCTCTTGCCACACTTGTCCATTGCTTTTCTTGGACCAATTTTGATCGCCTCCCCACAATCGGCGCACCGCCCAGCCCAAACGTGATGAATGAAACATATGCCCACTGCGATAGGGTTCGCCCAATGGGAAATATATTGTTTGTACTGTGGTTTGTAAATAAAATAGTTCGATAATTGAGGTGTTCATAAGTCGGGGTTCCACTAATGGGAATATGCAAATGTCCCGAACTTCCAATGCGAAGAAATACAAACCATGAGACACATCCAACACCAATGTCCTTTTGGTCCGCATTGCACTGACCTAGACCTCAGAGAAGGTCAAACCTCATCAATTTGGCTGCGCTACTGGAGCAATATGATATGATGATAAGATAATGGACACTTTTTATGGTCTCATTGTTTCTAGATCACAAAGTTTGTCCAAGATCGACACAGGGCTCGGAGGAGCCGCCTGCGCAAAGATCAGTTAAAGAAACTTCCGATACACAAGTTTAAAAAAGGTAAGTACCTCTCCCATTCTTTGTCCTGTTATTGTAGGGATTTATATTTATACTCCATGTGCTTTCTCACAATTTGGCCCAGATGAGCATGATAACCAGTGCATTGACACGTCATTCTTCCACCTTGGCGCTAATCGGATTATTATAGATTCCAATGTTTGGTTTTTTTTCTTTCAAAACTCTCCCTGGATGATCAGAGGTATTCTGTGTGGAGAGTGGACACATGACTGAGGGTTAAGAATGTGTTCTCAGGCCAAACTGGGAAAAAAGTGGTTTCTTGCTGTTGAGAGGATAAACAGTCGAGTTGTATGGTGACACAGAAGTGGAACAGTTCAGCTCAAGTAAAGCCTGATCAAGCTTGATGTGTCAGCTATGTAAACAGACATCATAGCAAACATACCAGCCAATCAAACAAGAGAATCAGCGGCACATGGCAGAGTGTTCACAGTACCTTTAAACAAACATTCTTTCGGTCTTGCTTTTTCTGTAGTTGCATATTAGACGTGCACAACGATCAAGATGAATTTTGAACCATTCCTTCTTATAAAACTGTTGTAGTTCATCAAAATTATTGGTGTGTCTGGTGTGAATAGCACTTGAGAGGTCATGCCACAGCATCTCAGTCGGGTTGAGGTCGGGACTTAAACTGCTTCACTCCAGAACACGAATTTTCTTCTTCTGAAACCATTCTGTTGTTGATTTGCTTCTATGTTTTAGATCCTTGTCCCGGTGCAACACCCATCCTCTTTTGAGCTTCAACTGTTGGACAGATGGCCTCAAGTTCTAATGCAAAATATCTTGATAAACTTGCAAATTCATTTTTTTTTAAATTGTTGATAGCAAGCTGTCCAGATTTACCAAACCACGCCCATACCATACCATGCGCCCTCCACCGGTTTACGGTTGGGATAAGGTTTTGATGTTGGTGTGCTGTGCCATTTTGCTCCACATATGGCATTGTGTGATCCTCCAAAACAATTCAACTTTGGTTTCATCTGTCCACACAATATTTTTCCAGTAGAGCTGTGGAACATCCAAGTGCTCTTTAGCAAACTTCAAACGTGCCGCAATGTTTTTTTTACATGGTAAATGGACTGCACTTATATAGCACTTTATCTACACTATCACAGTGCCCAAAGCGCTTTACAAAGCCTCACATTCACCCATTCACACACACATTCATACACCAGTTGGCGGCTGCTGCCATGCAAGGCGCTGCCAGGCCCACTGGGAGCAAATTAGGGTTCAATGTCTTGCCCAAGGACACTTTGACATGCGGACAGTCGGAGCCGGGATTCGGTCACTGGATGACCCTCTCTACCAACTGTGCCACAGCCGCCAAGTTTGGCTTTCACGTGACACTAAAAAACAATTATTTGAGAGCGCTCTCAGTATGATGCAGTGCAACCTACAAATACAAATTTATATCACTTCTGTATGGTCAAAAAAGAACAAGGATGGATATGATTTTCATATTATGCTTGAATAAATTTGACAAAATAGGCTTCACATGTCCATAGATAATGTACAGTCTAAAGATGGTTTACAGTGAACTCTATATTGTCCAAGTAACTGGTGCACAATAGCAGCGTGAGACAAAGGATCTGTATCAATATACAGAATTATGTAACAGCAGCTGCTGCGCCTGTCAGCGTCACTCTGCCATTTTAGCTTGGTTGGTTCCAGTGTGATTGCAGGGCCTTGCATCATCCGCGCTCAGTTTTGGTGGCGAGAATCACCATCAAATTCTGTCAAGACCTAGAGCTTGTGGCACATACAGTCCCCTCCAAAGTATTGGAACGGCAAAGTCAATTCCTTCGTTTTTGTTATATTCTGAAGATATTTGGGTTTCAGATCAAAATATGAAGATGAGATACAAGTTCAGAATCAAGATGTGTTAAACAACTCAGGACGGAACACCTTTTGTTTGAAACCACCCACTTTTCAAGTGAGCAAAAGTATTGGAACATGTGACCGATGGGTGTTTCTAGTTGCTCAGGTGTTGCCTTTTCGATTGATTGCTTAAATATTAGATAGTTCTTGTTTTTGGCTTTGGGTTTCACCTGTGAAACGTGCATTTGCTGTTAAGCAACCATGAACAAACAAGACCAGAGAGCTGTCTACGGGAGAATACAAACCATTTTGAAGCTGAGAGAAGAGGGAAAATCGATCAGAGCTATTGTACAAACATTGGGCATACCCAATACAACAATTTGGAATGTCCTGAAAAAAAGAGAAACTACTAGTGTACTGAACAACAGACATTGAACAGGTCGGCAAAGGGTATCAACAGCAGTTAATAACAGAAACATTGCGAGAGCTGAGAAGAAACACCCAAAGACAACAGTCAGTGACATCACTGGCAACCTCCACAGGGCAGGGGTGAAGGTATCACAATCCACTGCTCGAAGAAGAAGAGAAGAAATATACAGGCCATACCACAAAATGCAAGCCACTCATCAGCAAAAAGAATCGGAAGGCCAAATTGGATTGTGCATAAAAGTACAGAGATGAGCCACAAAAGTTTTGGAACAAAGTTTTATGGACTGATGAAACCAATATTAACCTCCACCAAAGTGATGGAAAGGCCAAAGTATGGAGAAATAAAGGCTCTGCTTATGATCCAAAACACACAAGCTCATCTGTGAAGCATAGTGGAGGTAATGTCATGGCTTGGGCTTGCATGGCTGCTTCTGAAACGGGCTCGCTAGTCTTTAGTTATGATGTAACTCATGATGGTAGCAGCAGAATGAATTCTGAAGTCTACAAAACCATTTTGTCTGGCAATTTACAGAAAAATGCATCCAAACTAATCGGGGGGAGCTTCATCATGCAACAAGACAATGACACAAAACACACTGCCAACACAACAAAGGACTTTCAACAGGAGGAAAAAGTGGCAGGTCTTAGACTGGCCAAGTCAATCACTGGACCTTAACCCAACAGAGCATGCATTTTACCTCCTGAAGAGGAGACTGAAGGGAGAAAACCCCCAAAACAAACAAGAACTGAAAGAGGCTGCAGCAAAGGCCTGGAAAAGCATTTCAAATGAAGAATGCAATGGTCTGGTGACATCAATGGCTCGCAGGCTTGATGCAATTATCGCAAGTAAGGGTTATGCCACCAAATATTAAATTTTATTCACTTTAAGTTAATTTAATAATGTCTGTTCCAATAAGTTTGCTCACTTGAAAAGTGGGTGGCTTTCAAACAAAAGGTGCTTTGTCCTGAGTTGTTTAACACATCTAAATTTAAATGCCATGAAATAAAAGCTGGAATTCTGAACTTTTGTCTCATATTCATCGTTTGATCTGAAACCCAAATGTCTTTAGTTTAAAACAAAAACAAAGGAATTGACCTTGCTGTTCCAATCATTTTGGAGGTGACTGTATTTGGAAGCCCCTCCTTCTCAACTCTTGACTTCTATCCTGATGCCTACACACACACACACACACGCGCACAAACCTGCAGTGAACAGAGCAGCTGCAGTTTCTCAGGGCTGGGGGCACAGAACAGCTCTCTCATTCAGCGCCACTCTGCACACCTTTGGCTGTTTCTGGTGGCCTGTCTTCCGCTGAGTGTCATGTCCCTGCCAGCACGCTTCACACTGCTCATCTGAAGTTCAGTGGGACAGCGTGGCTCCTCAGAGATGCGAGGACGCTGCTGGAAGGCTAGCTGATTAATAAAGAACAAAAAAGAAGGGGACATGAGTTGTGATGAACTGTATGTCCTTTTTATTGATCTGTTTTCAGGAATACTGGGAATTTGAAAGCTTTACATGTTGCCAAGATGCCTTCTGAGATTGCATACGGATAGTGAAGGACAGCTTTTTAAATTGGCAAATTAAATCACAAGAAATAAAATGGGACAAATTGATATAATTAGATCTAATGAATACTATACAATCTTACTTTTTTCCCACACGAGAGCCATTATTTCACAACTTGCATATCCCTGCTTGTGGAGAAAAAAAATGTAAAATGCATGGGCAGTGAGGCTAATGCCTTGTATTTGCATTTACAAGTTCTAGAGCACTCTCCTCTTATAATTCTAAAAAAGGCACCCGACCAGTTATTCAAGTCCTAAGAAAGCCTGAGCAGGTTTAATGAATGTCAACTTGCTGTATTTGTCTTCGGGTGCTTTTAAGGGACATGGGGGGCAATTCTTGCAGAAGACGTGTGTGTGTGTATTGATGGCTTTAAAGCCATGACTTTACATAAGAAAACATGTTAAGAAATTGTACTTAACAATTCTCATTTAGCACAAGATAAGGTCCCACTGCTAGTATACTAGTTTAAATTACATCAACCGTCACTACTGATTTTGAAGGCAGCAACACGTAAAGGCTAAAAGTTAGACAAAAAAATCGAACATCCTACTGGATGGAAGTTGTGCGGCCAAGAGAAATGCTAAAAAATGAAGAAAATACTCTGTTCGGAATAAATTCATACAATTTTGTGGATAATATTAGAAATTAGGTTTCAACATGTAAAATGATCTCTAAAACTGCACAGGGAACATGATAATAACATTGTTCCCATACAGTTGCCATTTTAATTGTTTTATTGTTCTGTTATTTTATTGTACTGCTTGTTTTCTTTTACGATGTTTCTGTGACCTTAAAGGCGCCTATAAATCAAATGAATTATTATTATTATCCAAGTGGAAGCCTGTAAGACTCCACATTTTAATTCAACAGACTGCTTAGGTGCTGCTATTATGGTTAGCAACATGGTTCAAATGGGCTATGCAGTTAACTTTTAAATCTCCTTGTGTAAACAAAAGTGCCTATGAACTGAGATAGCAGCAGTTACTGCCTGTTTTTATCCTTTGGGGATAAAGGCGCTTATGTTGAGTGTATTATGCAACCAGGGATTAATTGAGAGTGAGACCTGGCGTCCATTATAGTGGATGCCGCAGTTTTAGGCAATGTGTTATTTTATTTTTTTTACCTCATCTCACAAGTAAGCATGTCACCTCAAGTAGATGCTTGGGGGTATCTTTGAATTAGGTCCCTTCATGTTAGCAATTTCTCTGTGGAGTAGTAAAGATGATCTTGGCAGTTTGCATGTTGCAGGGTTTCACAATGCATCACGCCACAGCGTTGTATTTTTTTGTTGGAATTTTTCAAATTTGAATCCATTTAATTGTTATTAACATATACACAAAAATGTATAGTAATATACAATATTATTATAGATATACTGTATATTTGAACAAAATACACATGGACAAAATTGTTGGTACCCCTCTGTTAATGAAAAGGAAAAACCCACAATGGTCACAGAAATAATGAGAATTTGACCAAACTAATAATAAATACAAATTTCAAGAAAATTACACAATGAAAATCAGATATTGATTTTGAATTGTGGTTCAACAGAATTATTTAAAAAAACAAACTCAGGAAACAGGCCTGGACAAAAAGGATGTTACCCTTAATATTTTGTTGCACAACCTTTTGAGCCAATCACTGCAACGAAACGATTTGTGTAACTTTCAATGAGACTTATGCACTTCTCAGCAGGTAATTTGGTCATTATCTTGTTGCAAGACCCATGACTTGCAAATGAGACCAAGCTTTCTAACGCTGGGCAGCACATTTCTCTCAAGAATACCTTGATAGTCTTCAGTTTCATTGTCCCCTGCACAGATTTAAGACACCCTGTGCCAGATGCAGCATGGATACCCCAGAGCATAACAGAGCCTCCTCCATGTTTCACAGTAGGGACAGTCCTCTTTTCTTGGTATGCTTCATTTTTGCGTCTGTGAACATAGAGCTAATGTGCCTCGCCAAAAGGTTCCAGTTTTGTCTCGTCTGTCCATAGGACATTCTCACAAAAGCTTTGTGGCTTGTCAACATGCAGTTTGACAAATTCCAGTCTCGCTTTTTTATTATTTCTTTTCAACAGTGGTGTCCTCCTTGGTCGTCTCTCATGAAGTCCACTTTGGCTCAAACGACGACGGATGGTGTGATCTGACACTGATATACTGTGGGTAGGAAATGTTTTCAGACCCCCTTAAATTTTTCACTCTTTGTTATATTGCAAAATCATTTAAGGAGATTTTTTCCTCATTAATGTACACACAGCACCCCATATTGACAGAAAAAAAAACGTAATTGTTGAAATTTTTGCTGCTTTATTAAAAAAGAAAAACTGAAATATGACACAGCCGTAAGTATTCATGGCTGTATTAGCTCAAAACGGTGCTTCTACTAAATACTGAGCAAAGGGTCTGAATACTTATGGCTGTGTGATATATCAGTTTTTCTTTTTTTAATAAATCTGCAAAAATTTCACTATTCCGTTTTTTTTTTCCTGTCAATATGGGGCTCTGTGTGTACATTCATGTGTAATAAAATTAACTTAAATGATTTTAGCAAATGGCTGAAATATAAAAAAAGTGAAAGATTTCAGGGGTCTGAATATTTTCCGTACCCACTGTACCTTGGAGTTCACCTTTAATATCTTTGGAGGTTTTTCTTGGCTCTTTTGTTACCATTCATATTATACATCTCTTCAATCTGTCATTTATTTTCCTCCTTTGGCCACATCCAGGGAGGTTGGCTACAGTCCCGTGGATCTTAAATTTCAGAATAGTATGTGCAATTGTAGTCACAGGAACATCAAACTGCTTGGAGATGGTATTATAGCCTTTACCTTTAATGTGCTTGTCTATAATTTTGTTTCTAATCTCCTGAGACAACTCTCTCCTTCGTTTCCTCCATGGTCCATGTTTAGTGTGGTACACACCATGTCACCAAACAGCAGTGATTAGTTGTCACCCTTTAAATAGGCCGACTGACTGATTATTTACTGAAATTGACAGTTTGTATTGAAACACTACCCAAGTTTGGTCTTGTATTTTGTGCTTATAATTCACCACTTCCTAGATGTATGAGGGATCCATGTGTGCTGAAAGCAAATAACAGATGAAGTGAAAACTTTGTCTTAAAGTTTCAGTTGCTGTCAGTGGGAGAGAAAAAGAGGAAGCGAAGTGGAGATAGAGGAGGAAGGCGGTGGTGGATGTGACTGGGCGTCCATATAAGGTCAAATGCGGCCCTGGCGAGGACACCAGAGGAAAACATGCTCACTAGGAGCTTACGTAAACACAGAAGCTCACAAAAGTCTACCCTCCTTCAAGCCCGCTCCAGGAAGAAAGGAGGGAAAAAAATGTGGAATTTGAAAAGGGAGTGAGTTGGTAAATTTTTAAACTCACTTCTTCAAGAGGCTTGTTCGGAAAAGTCATACCGAGATTGGGAGTCGACCAGCGCATGGATCAATCAAAATGACCATCACACACCCCACTTGCCCCTCGTCCCTCACTGTACAATCTGACTACGTCTAATAGCGTCGCTCAACAGTTTTTTTCCACAGTTTTGCTCTAAGTAGCTTGTAATGTATCCATGACAATGGAGCTATGGTTTGATTTGATTCATTTTATTTTGGGGGGGGGGGGGGGGGGGGACATTCCATGCTCGAATGAGATGATCCAAACATTGACTCTCAAATAGGTTTGGGCATCATTTGAAATTGAGCGATTCCAGTTCCTTATTTCGATTCCGGTTCCAAACGATTCTCGATTGCAACAATTTTAGGGGGCTGGGTCAAAAAAGTTTTCATGGTTTAAATAAAGGGTGACCAAATTATGAACATCCATTTTCTAAGCAGCCCGCAGCATAGACTAAAATGAACGTTTGACTCTGGGTTCTTTATAACCAGTATCAATATCAAACCTGTGAACTAAAAGGCAGTGTGGGTGGGACTAACCCAATTGACTTCTTCTTCTTCTTTTCCTTTCGGCTTGTCCCGTTAGGGGTCGCCACAGCGCGTCATCCTTTTCCATGAGAGCCTATCTCCTGCATCCTCCTCTCGAACACCAACTGCCATCATGTCTTCCCTCACGACATCCATCAACCTTCTCTTTGGTCTTCCTCTAGCTCTCTTGCCTGGCAGCTCCATCCTCATCATCCTTCTACCAATATACTCACTCTCTCTCCTCTGGACGTGTCCAAACCATTGAAGTCTGCTCTCTCTAACTTTGTCTCCAAAACATCGAACCTTGGCTGTCCCTCTGATGAGCTCATTTCTAATTTTATCCAACCTGGTCACTCCGAGAGCAAACCTCAACATCTTCATTTCCGCCACCTCCAGCTCTGCTTCCTGTTTTCTCTTCAGTGCCACTGTCTCTAATCCATACATCATGGCTGGCCTCACCACTGTTTTATAAACTTTGCCCTTCATCCTAGCAGAGACTCTTCTGTCACATAACACACCTGACACCTTCCTCCACCCGTTCCAACCTGCTTGGACCCGTTTCTTCACTTCCTGACCACACTCACCATTGCTCTGGACGGTTGACCCCAAGTATTTAAAGTCCTCTACCCTTGCCATCTCTTCTCCCTGTAGCCTCATTCTTCCCCCACCACCCCTCTCATTCATGCACATATATTCTGTTTTACTTCGGCTAATCTTCATTCCTCTTCTTTCCAGTGCATCCCTCCATCTTTCTAACTGTTCCTCCAGCTGCTCCCTGCTTTCACTGCAGATCACAATGTCATCTGCAAACATCATGGTCCACGGGGATTCCAGTCTAACCTCATCTGTCAGCCTATCCATCACCACTGCAAAAAGGAAGGGGCTCAGGGCTGATCCCTGATGCAGTCCCACGTCCACCTTAAATTCTTCTGTCACACCGACAGCACACCTCACCGCTGTTCTGCTGCCCTCGTACATGTCCTGTATTATTCTAACATACTTCTCTGCCACTCCAGACTTCCGCATGCAGTACCACAGTTCCTCTCTGGGTACTCTGTCATAGGCTTTCTCTAGATCTACAAAGACACAATGTAGCTCCTTCTGACCTTCTCTGTACTTTTCCATCAACATCCTCAAGGCAAATAATGCATCTGTGGTACTCTTTCTAGGCATGAAACCATACTGTTGCTCGCAAATACTCACTTCTGTCCTGAGTCTAGCCTCCACTACTCTTTCCCATAACTTCATTGTGTGGCTCATCAACTTTATTCCTCTATAGTTGCCACAGCTCTGCACATCACCTTTGTTCTTAAAAATGGGCACCAGTACACTTTTCCTCCATTCCTCAGGCATCTTCTCACGCACTAGAATTCTATTGAACAAGCTGGTCAAAAACTCCACAGCCACCTCTCCTAGATGCTTCCATACCTCCACAGGAATGTCATCAGGACCAACTGCCTTTCCATTTTTCATTCTCTTTAATGCCTTTCTAACTTCCCCCTTACTAATCATTGCCCCTTCCTGGTCCACCACACTTGCCTCTTCTACTCTCCCTTCTCTATCATTTTCCTCATTCATCAACTCCTCGAAGTATTCTTTCCATCTACCTAGCACACTGCTGGCACCAGTCAACATATTTCCATCTCTATCCTTAATCACCCTAACCTGCTGCACATCCTTCCCATCTCTATCCCTCTGTCTAGCCAGCCTGTATAGATCCTTTTCTCCTTCTTTAGTGTCCAACCTGCCATACATGTCATCATATGCCTCTTGTTTTGCCTTTGCCACCTCTACCTTTGCCCTGTGTCGCATCTCAATGTATTCCTTTCGCCTCTCCTCGGTCCTCTCAGTGTCCCACGTCTTCTTAGCTAACCGTTTTCCTTGTATGATTTCCTGTACTGTGAGGTTCCACCACCAAGTCTCCTTCTCTCCTTTCCTGCCAGAAGATACACCAAGTACTCTCCTGCCTGCTTCTCTGATCACCTTGGCTGCAGTGGTCCAGTCTTCTGGAAGCTCTTCCCGTCCACCGAGAGCCTGTATCACCTCTTCCCGAAAAGCTGCACAACACTCGTCCTGTCTCAGCTTCCACCACATGGTTCTCTTCTCTGCCTTTGTCTTCCTAATTTTCCTCCCCACCACCAGAGTCATCTTACACACCACCATCCTATGCTGTCTAGCCACACTCTCCCCTACCACTACCTTACAGTCGGTAACCTCCTTCAGATTACATCGTCTGCACAAGATGTAATCCACCTGTGTGCTTCTACCTCCGCTCTTGTAGGTCACCCTATGTTCGTGCCTCTTCTGGAAAAAAGTGTTCACTACAGCCATTTGCATCCTTGTTGCAAAGTCTACCACCATCTGTCCCTCCAAGTTCCTTTCCTGGATACCGTACTTACCCATCACTTCTTCATCACCCTTATTACCTTCACCAACATGTCCATTACAATCTGCACCAATTACGACTCTCTCTCTGTCTGGGATGCTCAGAACTACATCATCTAGCTCCTTCCAGAATTTCTCTTTCACCTCTAGGTCACATCCTACCTGTGGGGCATAGCCACTAATCACATTACACATAACACCCTCAATTTCAAATTTCAGCCTCATCACTCGATCTGATACTCTTTTCACCTCCAAGACATTCTTAGCCAACTCTTCTTTTAAAATAACCCCGACTCCATTTCTCTTCCCATCTACACCATGGTAAAATAATTTAAACCCTCCCCCTAAACTTCTAGCCTTACTGCCTTTCCACCTGGTCTCCTGGACACACAATATATCAACCTTTCTCCTAATCATCATGTCAACCAACTCCCGAGATTTTCCTGTCATAGTCCCAACATTCAAAGTCCCCACATTCAGTTCTAGGCTCTGTGTTTTCCTCTTCTCTTTCTGCCGAAGAACCCGCTTTCCACCTCTTCTTCTTCTTCTTCTTCTTTGACTTCGACTTCGACCCACAGTAGCTGAATTTCCAACAGCGCCCTGCAGGTTGACGGCGCCGGTGGCGGACGTTGTTAACCCGGGCCACGACCGATCCGGTATGGAATTCTTTGGATGAACGCTCATATTTGTTTGGCAAGGTTTTAAGCCGGATGCCCTTCCTGACGCAACCCTCTGCATTTATCCGGGCTTGGGACCGGCCTACAGTTTGCACTGACTTGTGCCCCCCATTCATTAATTAATGTTGCTAAAAGTTAAATATAGCATTGTTAAAATCGTTGTTTGGGACTGTTTTATCACATCAAATGGTTTATATGTGCAAGTTTTAACTTGACTTCCTGTTTTAAGCTTGTAGCCTTTTATTTTGAAGGGTACGCACCGGAACTCAGCATTTTGGCACGGAAAGTAACCTCACACGGCACTGGTGATTTTTTTTTTTTAATGGATGGAACCAAATGCTATCCATCCATTTTCCGAGCCGCTTCTCCTCACTAGGGTCGCGGGCGTGCTGGAGCCTATCCCAGCTATCATCGGGCAGGAGGCGGGGTACACCCTCAACTGGTTGCCAGCCAATCGCAGCGCACAGAGAAACAAACAACCATTCGCACTCACAGTCATGCCTACGGGCAATTTAGAGTCTCCAATTAATGCATGTTTTTGGGATGTGGGAGGAAACCGGAGTGCCCGGAGAAAACTTTAAACAGTCAAGCTGCATTTGGCCGGGAATCGGACCCGGGCCTCCCGCGTGGCAGGCGAGAATTCTACCACTGAAACACCAATGCTTACCAAATGCTATAAAACGTTTATTCCTTTCCTTACCCACCGATGAGGCACAAGGTTAGTGTTTGTGATACTGTGAGATGTTTGTGTGGATTTTGTCCCAATTCATTGTGATGTAAAGTTGCTACGGTCAAGTTTTAGCTCAATGTTCAGCTATTTTTTCTGTCATCGGCTCTTACGTTTGGTTTTAAAATAAACGCTAAAAACCATCAATGCAAAAGTGCAACCAACCGTTTACCTTGTTAGCTGTCTCAATGTTGGCACAGACGTATTTTATTGTTTCACTCACCCAATTGACTGACAGTTGACTTAATTGAAGATCCGGGCGGTGTAGGTTGAGGCTGGGAGTGGGAAGGAGCCCGTCAGACGCTACACATCGTGAAAGCCTCCTTTGCACAATATTTTCTTATTCCAAGTGTTGCACTGAGTCAACTGGTCATTCATTTTCACAAAGTTAAGACACACTTTTGTTTGCCGCCGTTGGGCACAAGCATGTTTTCGTGCGTGCTCTTCTTCGTTGGTTTTCGCCGCTTCTTCGGGGTCAGCGGACTAGGCATCGAAACTGGGAACCGAAATTACTATTAGTCCCGGTTCCAATCCATTCTCGCTGCCCAACCCTACTCTCAAATCAGTTTCTATGAGTTCCATATTCACTTTGTGCTTGGAAAGTCATCCTTGTCAGTATGAGGCGAAGCGATTAAGAAAATGGACGGATGGAAAACACCAAGTGTGTTAGTGGAAGCCAGTAAAGCAATTAAAAAATGTGCTTTGTTTGTCAGGAGACATCTACGATGTTTGTGCCATCTGTCTGGACGAGTACGAAGAAGCAGACAAACTCCGGGTCCTACCATGTTCTCATGGTGAGTCCAGTCTCCATGTACACTCTCTGGACACATAAGCTGAAGGATTTCAACACTTTAAGCACTTTTGGCACTGAATAGTGTAGTTTGATCATCTGTGTTGAATACACTACAAAGACAAGATATTTAATGTTCAAACTGATAAACTTTGTTTTTAGCAAATAATCATTAACTTAGAATTTTATGGCTGCAACACGTTCCAAAAAAGCTGGGACAGGTCGCAAAAAAGACTGAGAAAGTTGAGGAATGCTCATCAAACACCCCACAGGAGAACAGGCTAATTGGGAACAGGTGGGTGCCATGGTTGGGTGTAAAAGGAGCGTCCCTGAATTGCTCACTCATTCACAAGCAAAGATGGGGCGAGGTTCACCTCTTTGTGCACAAGTGGGTGAGAAAATAGTCGAATAGGTTAAGGACAATGTTCCTCAATGTACAATTGCAAGGAATTTAGGGATTTCATCATCTACGGTCCATAATATCATCAAAAGGTTCAGAGAATCTGGAGAAATCACTGCATGTAAGCGGCAAGCCTGAAAACCAACATTAAATGCCCGTGACCTTCGATCCCTCAGGCGGCACTGCATCAAAAAGCGACATCAATGTGTAAAGGATATCACCACATGGGCTCAGGAACACTTCAGAAACCAATGTCAGTAAATACAGTTTGCCGCTACATCCGTAAGTGCAACTTGAAACTCTACTAAGTTTCTAAGCCATTTATCAACAACACCCAGAAACGCCGCCGGCTTCTCTGGGCCCGAGCTCATCTAAGATAGACTGATGCAAAGTGGAAAAGTGTTCTGTGGTCCGACGAGTCCACATTTCAAATTGTTTTGGGAAATTGTGGACGTTTTGTCCTCCGCGCGAAAGAGGAAAAGAACCACCCGGACTGTTATGGACGCAAAGTTCAAAAGCCAGCATCAGTGATGGTATTGAGCTGTGTTAGTGCCAATGGCATGAGTAACTTACACATCTGTGAAGGCACCATTAATGCTGAAAGGTACATACAGGTTTTGGAGAAACATATGCTGCCATCCAAGCAATGTCTTTTTCATGGACGCCCCTGCTTATTTCAGCAAGACAATGCCAAACCACATTCTGCACGTTACAACAGTGTGGCTTCGTAGTAAGAGTGTGAGTACTAGACTGGCCTGCCTGCAGTCCAGACCTGTCTCCCAGTGAAAATGTTTGGCGCCTAATGAAGCGTAAAATACGACAACAGAGACCCCGGCTGAAGCTGTACATCAAGCAAGAATGGGAAAGAATTCCACCTACAAAGCTTCAATAATTAGTGTCCTCAGTTCCCAAACGTTTATTGAATGTTGTTAAAGGAAAAGGTGATGTAACACAGTGGTAAACATGACCCTGTCCCAGCTTTTTTGGAACGTGTTGCAGCCATAAAATTCTAAGTTAATGATTGTTTGCTAAAAACAATAGTTTCTCAGTTGGAACATTAAATACTTTGTCTTTGTAGTTTATTCAATTAAATATAGGTTGAACATGATTTGCAAATCATTGTATTCTGTTTTACATTTATGTTTACCACAACGTCCCTACTTCATTGGAATTGGGGTTGTACATAGAATAACTACTTTTCCATAGATATCAATGACTAATGAAGTGGTTAAATGATATTTAACATCACCTTTACCTTTATTGAAGACTTAATGTCAGCTTTTATGAAGAATTCCAAGCAATAACAAGCTTTTCCCGGTCAAGTTGGAGCAACATTGGTGTAACAGTCTGTCAAAGGTAAGGCCTTCAAAATAAAAGTACCTCAGCTAAATGGTGGCTTATTTAGCAGTCGTGCTCAAACCATTTTGTTTGTGCAACAGCTAAATTGCACTGAAGCCCCCATGTAGCCAAAGAAGGCGTGGTAAAACTGTTTGATTATACTGCATGCTTTTATTTTGAAGGTCTGACTTTGGACAGGATATTACACCGATGCCTCCTTGTTTTTACATAATTTACGAAATGCCTCGGATATGGACGGATCGATACTGAGAAATGAATGGAGTGGCTGTAAAATCTGTGTCAAAAACCTTTGACAAAATAATTGTGGCAAACCAAATTGTACGAAAGCTAGGGCATACAAAAAAAACAGGTTGCACTGTACTATACTTTTGAGCGCCCTGCTCTAGAGTACAGTTCGGTATGATTCCATTGGGAACACTTGTAAGGGTACCCTTGCACTTTTTGGCACTCTCTCTCAAGGCCTGTCACCAAGTAGTACAGTTCAGTTTGGTTGCGATCATTTGTGTTCCACTTGGGAATACTTTTAGGGAACCAAAATAACAGATCCGTACCACCTTTTTCGCACAGTCTCTTGCTCTCTTCAGGGTGAGGGTTATTTTCGACAAGTTGACGTCAATTTAAGTGTAGCTCATTCCCTTGGTTTTTGATGCAGTTCTAGTTAAGAACCACATTTAATGAGCATTTGTCCCCACAGCCTACCACAGCAAGTGCGTGGACCCCTGGCTGACCAAAACCAAGAAAACGTGTCCGGTGTGCAAGCAAAAGGTGGTCCCCTCGCAGGACGACTCCGACTCAGAGGAGAGCGGCGCCGAAGAGAACGACGAGGCGTCCGAAAGCACCCCGCTGCTGCGCTCGCTGGCCTCCACCAGCGCCCACTCCTTCGGCACCATGTCGGCGGCATCTCGCTCCGACCGCGGCCAGGAGTCTTCCTCTTCTGAGTACGAGGACGACGAGCTGGACGAAAGCAGCAACAGCGAGGAGGAGGTCAATGTGGAGACCGTGGTGGTCCAGATGCAGCGGTCGAGCCCTGAAGGCCACGATCACGACCTACTTCAAGCTTGACTCTTTGTTGGGAACCCCTCAAAAGATGCTGCTTACTTTAATATCCTCTCCCTGCATATTCAGATGTACATTTGATTGCAAGCTAGCGAATGAAGTGTTGAAGGAACCTGTGCTAGGACTACACATACCAACTGTATTGGAGTCGCTAATATAAGACACTCCTGAAAAACGAAGACAATGTCCAGAAGAGCAATGCGTAAATACACTCATCACCATATGTATAAACTGTGACACTCTCTCATCATTTTTTACTGTACATACACACTGAGGCTTCTTCAACTGCTATGCCGCTTCTTCTCCAGCCACGTTTTTTTAAGTACAGAGTGGAAAGAACACAGTATACAGAGCAGTTTCAGCCCATCACTGGAAAGTAAAACAGTAAGTCATGTTACAAGAAATAAGTCATTGTGTTGCAAGAATGAAGTTTTAATAATACCAACCAAAAAAAGTCATTTCATAGTCATGTTATGAGAAGAAAATTAGGGTGTACCACGACTCTCACCTAAAGTCAGCTGGGATAGGCTCCAGCTCACCTGCGATGCTAATGAAGACAGGCGCTATAGAAAAGGGAAAGAGGAAAAGAATAAATTGTTCACTTGAGGAGTTGTGAAAAAAGACAGAACACTACAAAAATGTAGTCATAATATTAATAGAAAAGTTATTTGCGAATATAGGAGAAAAGTCTTTATTTTCAAGAAGCTTTATTGTGAGAAGATGGACTGGCGACCAGGTTGCATGACTTCAGATTTTGTAAGTCGACACTAAATTGAGTCGATTTCGACTCGACGCTGATCACGTTATTGTTTCAGTGCTGTAATTTTTATTTTTTTTAATCACAGGCAGAGGTAATGCTTTGCAATCACACTTGTCGACAAATTTGTCTTAAGATTTTTTTTTTTGCTGATTTTGGACAGTTTTGATGTGCTGAATCCAAATCAACTTTTTGAACTGTGGCCACGTTTTTGTTTACGTGTAGATATTTTCGCTTTAGAGGTTCAAATAAACGGAGGTTCATGCCCTGAATTCTGAGCAATGATGATGTAACACTCAATTAACAGGTACTTTTATCAATGTTTACAATTAAATTTGCAGTAGGCAAAGTTTGTAACATTTGATTAATAAACTTAACAACTTGGCATAAAAACATGACCTGCACAAGAGAAATGGATGTCATTTTTGGATTCAGTGATGCAAAATTAACCTAAATCAGTTGTAACACTCTGTAATCTATATTCACCGACCATAGTTCATACATGAAATTTATGCAGAACGTACCTGTTAAACACACGCGCATGGACCTGGGTAAAGCCCGCTATGCCATGATGGTATTTCCAGCCTGAGAATCAAATCCTCAAGCTTGCTGTGCTTGCCACTGGGACAGCCAGGTAATTGCACAACTTGGCCTAACTGTCCACCTTCTGAGGCCACCACAGCAGCGGGTTCTGCATGGTGGGAATTTGCAGTGTTTGAAAATCATGGACCTGTGTGTTGTGAAATATTTCCCTGCTCTCCTTCCACTTTTGATAGTCTTGTCTTTTTTTTTAACCCATCCACTCACTCCTGAAGGCAAAACAACCCCCAACATGATGCTGCCCCCTTGTACTTCAAAGTTCAGATGGTGTTCAAGCACAGACTTGCCAGCTTCCCTTTTTCCACCAAACATAACGATGCTCAGTTATGGCCAAACAGTTTTAATTTTAATTTCATCAGACTACAGGACATTTGTCCCAAAAATAAGGCATTTGGAAACTCTTAACTGGCTTACATTTCATTTGAAATAATGGCTGAGTGGCCTATCAGCCCATGAGCATACAGTACTCTGTTTCACCGACAGCTTTAGTATCATCACAAGGTCTTTTGCTTTCGTTCTTTACCTTTTGAAATGCACATTTCAGACTAAAGCACGTTCCTTTCTGGGACACAGAACCACTCTCTTTTCTGAGCGGTATGATCGCTGGAAATTCCCATGGGGTTTATTCTTGCATATAATTGTTTCAACAGAGGATCGTGGTAGCTTCAGGTATTTGAAAATTGCAACCTAGGTTGAACCAGACTTTTTGCAAGTTCACAATTCAATAATATACTGATATCTTTGCTGACTTCTTCTGACTTTCCTGTGTTACACAAAGCAACTTCAGATGTTCCTAGTTCAAATACCATCCACAAATGTAGCTGTATTTGTCAAGACCATAAACCAATCAGAACCTGGAGACAACAGCTGGGTTTCCCAAAATTGTTTAGACACATACTGTACATAAACTTCACAGATTTCAACTAATGAAATTGTCTATATAGTCTTTTACTTGGGTATGTAAACATCTGGTGTCAACTGTACATTTACAGTTCCAAAACAAATAAATGGCTGCTAACCAGTATACAAAGTGTGAGCGCGTTGACTGCACAGTTTGCTACACGAGAACAAACGAAACGGCAGGACAAAAACACTTCTCTGGTTGGAATAAATTTATTTTGATCGTCTGTAAACAAGGTGATAAATCAATATATGGCATTCTTGGTTTTATGCATAATTAATTCAATGCATTGACAAAGTGTATCCCAGATGCACGAAAACTAGTGAACAGAAATCAGCAAGGACAACAAACATTTGATGAGTACACAAGGCCTGAACAGTGGAGCTGAAGCTAGAGAAGAAACAAAGCCAATGAAGGGCAAGTTATGGGTGGGCAAAATTAATCTCTACATCATGGCACAAGAATACACTATCCAATAAACAGCAAATATTGGCTCCAAGCAACCCATCTCTTAATGAGTGTCACTACTTTATCAGTTGGACGTTACAGTTTAGGGACTGAGCGCAGTGCATGATAAAAGGCAACTCCAGTTTTAGTTGTCAACACAGAAAAATGATTTTCTTCAAATTGAGTGACGCTTCCGTGGGGAACAAGACACCAGATCCATGCTCACCACATTTCTATCAACACCAGAGCTTTTACTGTACTTGGTCCCATCTGGGGTAAAACTAAAGAACAGACTCCAGATGGTTAGAAAGAGAGAGATTTATTGTTCTACAAAATGATAGCCTTTCATACATTACAGGAGCTGGCAAAAGAAAAACAGTATTAAGTGCCTGAGCCGGTAACTGTGGAATGTCCATTTGATTTTTGGTGTGTGTACAGGCACAGTAACACTCCGCATTATGATTGTTAACTGATCCAAACTACACCTTGACAAGGATGTGGGTGCACAGATGTGAGGAAGGGTGTCCAATGTTTTATTAACGGGAAGGTCTTTTTTCCTGAAGGAGCAGTGTAAAACAGCGGGAAAAGAAATTGTGAGAGGAGGAAGACGTGATGAGCTACTGCGAAAGCGCCCCAATCAAAAGAAGGCATTGGCTGCTCTGCAAGGGAGCACATATTGTGGGACTTGTGTCAGTGGGCACCAAAGAAAAAGTGTTTGGCTTTCTTTTTGCTGGTCTTAGTCAAGTGACATCATTAGGCATCAGCTCGTCTTGGCTATGGATCAACTTAAGATGGTTTGGGCGAGGAATAGGGAGCAGAAGAAAAGTATCTAGCAACTAGAACAGGAAGTGAAATGAAACAGGGTGGTAGGTAGACGGTATGTAGGTGGGTGGGTGGGTTGACTGGCTGTGGTGGCACAGGACACTTTAATATCCAGCCTTCCTCAGGTGATCCGCCATATCATGTACTCTCATCTGGAGCTTCCCTCCATGGACACCTGCATTCCCCATGGCGAAAACCAATGCTGTAGCACAAAGAGGACCAACAAAAACAATGAACTAAAAAAACAATAGCAACACAGCATGTTAAAACCCTTACAACCCCAAGACGACTTTTGGGAATGATTTCTTTAATTTCTCTACAAGGAGCAGTCAAAAACTAATGAGCCCTAATGAACCTACCAATTGACTTTTTCTGAAATTTTCAGCTTATAGTTTAAGTACTTGCTTTTGTTTTATTTTTTCTCTTCCTGTCAGCAGTTTTGTAAATGAGGTCGTTCGATGCCTGTCAGAAGCAGAGCTGTGATTGAATTTCTTGCTTTGAAAGAAGGAACCCCAGACACAGTGTTTAAGGGTGAATGAGGGCTGTGTAATTGACATTCACGTCATTGCTGTTGCTACAGGAGGTAGTGATGAAAGCAGCTTCTGCTATTGTTCCAGGACAGTTCTACCCAGTAACAAGGTTACAGACTAAACACACACGAAGACAGCTGCATGCATTCAGCAAAGTGAAGACACCTCACTTATGCGGTGATTGTATCATTTACCTACAATAATATAGGGAAGGGCGGCACGGTGGCCGACTGGTTAGTTTTTTAAACTACTGGAAAGAATTATTAGACAGCTCAGTCACATTCAGAAGCTACGTAGCTAATGTACCATTGCTAGTAATGTGGCTTCTGAGTATACAGTCACGTTCGCTGTCCATATTGTTAAAGTGTAGCCTTAAAATGTCATGCAGTATTTCATCGTCATGAACCATTTATCTGTGAATATCCTCAGCAGACATCGGGTTTATTTAACACACGAGGTCAATGTAATAACCGAACGCTTTTTTTCTCCACAGGAACACAAGACAACCATCTTCTAGAACAGCACAGAACACCCCAGAACTACAACCCCAGTGCAAAACTGCAATTCTAGAGTTCCTTTTAAAGGAATATGAACCAAGACACTGAAGCAATTTTTTTTCTTCCAGCTTTCCAGTTCAAATGTAGATATGCATTTAAATGTGGTTAGATTACATCTCTATTTCATATGCATTTATGTTCGATACATTTCCTATATACACATTTTAAAATTTTCTGAAGGAAAACCCCAATACCTAAATGTAAATAACCACATTACTTTTATATAAATTGGAAATTCTCCCAAATCTCAATAACTGTATAATAAGTGTCTATTTGATAACTGTACTCATGTCTTATCAACGCTACAAATTGTGAAATGCCAAACTAATATACATTGTTCCTGTAACAGTGGCAGTTATTTTGTATTGTATCCTGAGATGTTTTTGTTTACAAATGTTTGGTAATGGGTTTTGTGATGGTTGTTGGTGCTACTTATTGGCTGCCGTTAGGCCATAAAGTCAGTTTGTCAATATGTTCCTTCTATAAAACGTGCTTTTTGAGTAGATAATGAAATATAGAAATGCCCCCCCGTCACGCGGTAGGAAACAATTTTAAAATACCAGTCACCTTTAGAAACTGCACAAACTGACAAAAAAGTCATTTGTAATAGTAACATTCATTTGACCCGAGATGGCATCTTTAAAATGTAATCGTCACATCTGCCCACGACACAGCCAGCAGGGCGTCAGGGGTGTTGACGTGTTGTCCCAATTCTTAGGGCCATTTGCCCCTTCATCAAGGCCCTCCAAGGGAAGGGCTAAGGGGAATGACGAACGGGGAAGGACTAAGGGATAGAATCAGGATTGGGCTGACATCAAAGAACGCTATCATGGCTTCTGTGAATGAGCCAAAGTCCAACCTATCTCAGCACGTACCTTTGCCAGATTTGCCTATAGTAATATTGTATGTGGGCCCTCCTCCTGCATCCTTTGTCCGGAGGTCCATCGTCCAATCCCCATCCACATCCAAACCATCTCTGATTACGGAGCATTTTATGTTGCCTATGGTCAGCCCGTTGATGAATAAAGAGGAACGATCCTTTGTCAACGTGTCAATTTCTTCAGACTGCAAAAGAAAAATACAAGTTAGTGATTCTGGGTTTCAGATAGGTGGTTATTTAAACAAAAACAATTACAGCTGCTCAATTTATGACTGTGCTGACATTTTTAGGTTACAAATGGCATGCAATTAACTGGTATTGTGCACATGCATCCCAGGTCGGAGTCTTTATTGGAGAAAATAAGAACGACAGGCACGGGTAAGCAATGTTAGATCTTGTAATGCTACACCTTTGGACCATAGCAAGTTCCCCCATGGAACATGTTGAGTGGACTTAGTTATCTTGGTTATCCACCAAGATAAGGTGACGGCTTCCAGGAGGGGTAAACCAATAACAGTCATAATTTACAGAAAAACAAATAGATTGTATAATATAATTATGAAAAATAATCGTTACTTACAGCCATAGTATGAATAACCTGCAATTGATGTAGTTGAATCTGAAGCACCCTCAGAAATGTATATTGAACTAGTAGCCATTTGCATTCAATACTACCCAAGAAGTATTGCTCTGTTTCAGAAAGATTGGCAAATACAACACCACTCCTTCTCATATATTGCTGAATTGTTGTTTACCTGGTTCTATAAGCATTCAACAATACCAAACTAACAACAATCCGCTACCTGCAGAACACCACGTGATCAGCGGACTTCCTGTGTATGTCGCGATAACGACTATAACTACAGGTTGATGCCATGGCTTGAAGCCGAACTTGCTATGGCGGGTGTCTGTTACATACAAGTATAGCATTTATTTACGCAAATATGTAAACACGAACAAAGTCAGATATTGTTTTCTTGGTAGCTCTTAAAGACATCTTGTGTAAAACCAAAGAGCTCGTAGAAATCTAAAGTTCCGACAGGTGTTTTGACTGTCTCTTGCTATAAGGTTCCACCATAAACCCACACCGGAAGGAAGGGCTTTGATCTGTTTTTCTGAATGCTGAAGATGGTAGCACATACCCTTTAATCAGTTATTAAAACCATAATCTGAATTTTTTTTTTTTTTTTTTTTTTTTTTTTTTACATCTGACTACTTGATGGGAATAATCAATTGAAAAATAGACTACCCTACCTGAAAGGCACATTGAACATGGTGTGCAGATGCATTTAAATTTGGACTGTTTTCAGAGACTTTTTCTGAGCAAATTCTCTTTATTCCCAATTTAGTGGATCGGTACTTACGGACAATAGGAAATGGCGGGACACACTGACAAATGTTGAGACCCACCGATTTATAACATTCACAACAAATACTGGCCAAAGAAAATGTCATTGTTTTTGAAAAAAATGGGTCAACTTTGGCATTTCAAGTCACCGAGCTTCTTTCCAAGTGCCAAGTTATGCTTTTTGTAAAGGCCCCTGGTATCAATCTGAGCTCACACAGAACACTGTCAAACATGTGCATGCACAAACATGGATCTTCAATGTTGAACGTGCAAAAACAAGAGTTCCCACTCGAGTGAAACGACCTCGCCCTGCTCAAGTCTACAAACAGAAGTGCAAAGTCATAGGGCAGCACAGGCGGCATTCGGGAAGCGGAAGTTCGACCAAGCGTTAAGGCCTCTTTATAGTCCCGCGCCTGCGTGGCCGACAACGTCCGCATTACATCACGTGACCGACGAATTGGCCTGTGCGGCCCCTTCTGTGTCGCTTGACGCCACACGGCAAAAAAAATTGCTGTGCATAGAATGCGGCGGAGATCATCTCATGATTGGTACGTTTTAGTCACGTGATAACGTACTAACCGTTCCTCCCAGTTCCACACAGCACCTACGCCGCCGCCGCCTTGGTCAATTTTGAAGCATAATTAAACATAATTTGGTTATCTAGGTCCATTTGTTCGAGCAGACGTTTCCACTGTCGCTGCTTTGTTCCTTGGTACGGAAAGGAAATTAAGAACGGCTACCGGAAATGGCCACAAAATGCAGACGAAACTCCACCCTGTTGCGTCCTAGCTAATCCCAGCCGTAGAGACACCCCCGACTTGGAGAACTGCAGCACATTTTCAAAACCGCGCGTGGGTTGCGCTCGAGTATAAAGACAAACTACGTGCGGGATAGCCACAGTGACGTCAGCGCGGTCGCTGTCTGCGAGTATACAGAAGCCTTTAGCCTGAGGTTAGCAACACAACAGGCTTCAAAGTGGGGCCAAACATGAAGGCTTCTTTATACTTTGTTTGCCTTTATACTCTAGCACAACCCACACGCAGAGTTTTGAAAATGTACTGCAGTTCACCAAGTCGGTGGGGTGGGGGTGTCGTTATGGCTGGTATTGGTTAGGACACCACGGGTTGGAGTTTCCTCTGCTTTTTTTTGGCCATTTCCAGTAGCCATTTTTACTTTCCTTTCAGTAAAAAGGAACAAAGCAACAATGTGACCGTGGAACAGTGTCTGCTCGAACAAATGGCCCTAGATGACACGTTTATGCTGCAAAATCGATCGAGAAGACGGCAGCGTAGATGTATGTAGAACCAAGGGGCACGCAGAGTACGTCATCACAGCAGGTTAAAAACGGACCAACCACGAGAGATTATCTCCGCGGCGTTCGACGCGCAGCAACAATTTTTGGCATGTGCGCATCAAGCTACGCAGGGCAATTCGTCTGTCACGTGATGCAATGCGGGCGTTGTCCCCTGCACAACCGCGGAAGTATAAAGAGGTCTTGAGGTCACTCCACAGTGGCCAGTCAAAATATGTCCTTTCATTCAATAACAATTATCTATTAAAAATAACATTCACATAAACCTTAGCGTTCTCCACGCCCCGGCGCTATTGTTAGCTAGTACTGCTTGCATGGTTTATAAGAGGGAGCAGCTCTCACGTTACTTATAAATGTAATTTTTAATAACTAAAAGCTTTGCACATTTTTATTTTTAACAAAAAGATGGATAGTTTTTTTGGGGATCGAAAACCGTTGAAAAGTCGTTCCTGGGTAGCAACGCACAGAAAAGACGAGTGAGAAAGTGCAAGAAGGCAGACACCACAGACAAGATATTCTATCAAGTGTTCAAGAAAAAGTCTATCCACAGCGGAAACTTTTTGATTTTGGCCTCCACGCCGAACGAGAGAAGAAGAAAAAAAAAAAAAAAAACCTGAGTGGAAGCGCCATCTTGGAAGATGTGGGGCGGCAGATTGACGTTCTACCGGGCGGGAGGCAGAAACATTTGACAACTTTGCCCAAATGTCGCTTAGCAGATCGCTGCTTTAAACCAACGACTACTCAAAAGTTACATTTGCCACGCTACTAAAGTATACTTTGTCCGCCAACGACATACTCGTTAAAAGTCAGCACAATTGGATGCGTTCTCTCAGCTTCCGGCAAAGTAAGCGCTAGCGAACGCTAAATGGCTGACGCCTCGGCGAGGGAGCTAACTCGCTTCGAAGCTCGCGTCAGTGCCATTTAGCGCAAAACTTGACAATTAACCCATTTAAAAAAAAAAAAAATTACGATATGTTACAACAAAACAAGATTTTGGGACACCAAGACCGAGCACAGGAAACTGTGAACTACAGGGTCCGATCAGGCCTGCTCATAAGAAAAGCACACGCCCGGCTGTGCTCATTTTCGTATCGAATGAGCCCAGAAAATGGGAGAATGAGCCAACTAACCGTGATGCTGCCAAACTTGCCGCCGCAATATGATGCCCAGACATATGGGTTCTCCCTGTACCCAACAATGGCCGCGTCCTGGCAGGCGAGACCATCGTCCATCAGCTTATCCACGTAGCTTTTCCAGGACATGTTTTCTGAAGATAAAAAGGAAGTCGGGTCAAGAAAGTTAAACAGACGCTTCTCGAGCGACGAAGGAAGCAGGAGAATAGCTGTCAGTGGCTTAAGCAAGCAGGGGGGGGGGGAAAAACCCTGCTTTGTCAAGTCCTCCGGCTTTCTTCTGTTCTCGCCAACCAAGAGAAGCCACAACCGCCAGACAAGGGCTTGGGTGTAGCCCTGACTAAATCACTCCGCGAAGATGGTGATTGGCCCCCTGCTTCATTGCGTAATATAGCACACGGCGGATGAATACATTCGTGTTTGAACGACCTACTTTACCGTGTGATTTTTGACATAGAAGTACCATTACGCCCAGTGATTTTTCTAGAACACGAGTCACATTGTCCTTTGTATTTACAACACTTTTAACTATAACAAAGTACTACACTTAACTGTTTTTTATGTGAATAAAAATGTACATTTTCAGCATGTTTGTACTACTCGCAAGTCATTTTTTAAGTGGACTCCACGCAAAAAAAAGGGTACAAGTGAAAGGTTGCGCTAAAAAAAAAAGGCGGCATTTTGAACGTCATCAACTCTATCGATGCACGAAATCGAACAGAACTGCTATCGAGGTAACTCGCGCCGAGAATGGCTACGTGGCCAAGCGCAACTCGTTAGAACAGAGCTCAAATACCTTCATCTGCCTGTCGGGTGGTGGAGGTAAAAGGCCAGAGTGTTGTTACGTTGCCACCAATGTTCGGACGGAAGCACGAGTTCAGCGATGAACGACGTGTCCTCTTTCTTCGATGTCTTTGATGTTAACTGTTACGTCTGTGTCTTTATAGTTGATATGTTAAAAAATCTGCGCAACAACTCCACTGGTCGGTCCACAAGTAGTACTAGTGGCTGCAGAACTGTATATGGAAACTATTCGTTAGTTTTATGAGTTTGACTTTATGCCGCGCCACGACGGATTAGAAATAAAATCAATGTGATTATAGTGGACACTTTCAGATTTCATTTAAAAGGCATCCTAATTATACAGTCTTTGAAGTAACACAGTATAACTACTGTACTTAAGTAGATTTTTTTTAGGTATGTTTTACTTGAGTATTTTCTGACTACTTTTAACTTTTACTACCTCCATTTAAAACAGATACCCTCCACAATGATGACACGATGTAAAAAAAAGACGGAAATAGAGTGAGGTAGTCAATTAGGTTTGAGATCTTGATTGATTTAGATCTTTAAGGCAAAAAAACAACAACAGCAATAGCATGGAGGAACATCAACAAGGAATCAGTAACAACAATGATGCGATAGATTAGGAAAAGCAAGATATTCCCCGTCCATGGCCTTGAATAAGTTAAAAGAGTTGTTTGATGTATCAAACAAAAGTGTATGCAGTGTTGTGTAAGCGTGCAGCCAATAATTTCTATCATTGTCGACAAGAATGATTTGTGACAAATGTGTGCCAGTGTGATAGTTTCTGGCCATTAAAAATGATCTGTCTAATCTAAAAAATTATATATTTTTTAATTGTGCCAAGTTATCGAAACAGGGTATTGTATAATACTATACCATCCATCCATCCATCCATCCATTTTCTGAGCCGCTTTTCCTCACTGGGGTCGCGGGCGTGCTGGAGCCTATCCCAGCTGTCATCGGGCAGGAGGCGGGGTACACCCTGAACTGGTTGCCAGCCAATCACAGGGCACATACAAACAAACCATTCGCACTCACATTCACACCTACGGGCAATTTAGAGTCTCCAATTAATGCATGTTTTTGGGATGTGGGAGGAAACCGGAGTGCCCGGAGAAAACCCACGCAGGCACGGGGAGAACATGCAAACTCCACACAGGCGGGACCGGGGATTGAACTCCGTGCCGCCGCCGATTTTTAATTATTTATTTATTTGTCTTGAGTTTGTTGTCACATTTCTGTCAGGTCAATTATGTATTATTCGTGCACTCACTGTAGTAGTCTCGCCACGCTGCACTATTTGCATATCTATTGTTGACCAATACTGGCCACTCATGCCAGAGTAGCATCTGCACCACTTGCACACTGACTGAGGAGTATCTGCAACATTTGCACAATCAACATTGTCCCAGATTATCGCACTACTAGTCACTTTAAACTGCATACATTCCTTGAAGTCTCGGTGCCCTTTGCACAATGATCATTGCACCGGACTATTGCTATATTAGTCTTTCGTACTGCTCTAAGTGCTAGAGGACTCTGCATCATTTTTCACAATTGTCCAAAAAAAACATAATAATGTACCGGGATTACCAGATAACTAGCAACCCTTTATTGCTCAGTGACTGTTTTTGTCAATGTCTTTATGTCTCAAAAGTGTTCCCTGTCAATTGACTGTCTGTTGTCGTACTAGAGCGGCTCCAACTAACGGAGAAAAATTCCTCGTGTGTTTTTTGGAAATAATTGGCAAATAAAGATGATTCTGATTCTGATTCTGAAGGAGCAAAGCTATCCAAGACCATCACACTAACACCACCATGTTTGACTGTTGGTATGATGTTCTTTTTCTGAAATGCTGTGCTGCATTTATGCCAGATGTAACGAGACACACACCTTCCAAAGGTGTGGTCAGTCAAAATTAACCAAAAATTGTGATTAGCCACAGTTAATTAATGATTTAACAAGGGGGGTACCGCTTTCTGTACCGCTTATCCTCACTAGGGTTGCGGGCATACTGCGGGCCTATACCAGCTATCTTCGGACGAGAGGCGGGGTACACCCTGAACTGGTTGCCAGCCAATCGTAGGGCACATAGAAACAAACAACCATCCACACTCCCATTCACACCTATGGGCAATTGAGAGTCCAATCAACCTACCACGCATGTTTTTGGGATGTGGGAGGAAACCGGAGTACCCGGAGAAAACCCACGCAGGCACGGGGAGAACATGCAAACTCCAGTTTATTTAATAATGTCTGTTCCAATACGTTTTTGCTCACTTGAAAAGTGGGTGGGTTCAAACAAAAGGTGCTTTGTCCTCAGTTGTTTAACACATCTAAATGTAAATGCCATGAAATAAAAGCTGGAATTCTGAACTTTTGTCTCATATTCATCATTTGATCTGAAACCGAAATGTCTTTAGTATAAAACAAAAACAAAGGAATTGACCTTGCTGTTCCAATCATTTTGGAGGTGCCTGTATTTGGAAGCCCCTCCTTCTCAACTCTTGACTTCTATCCTGATGCCTACACACACACACACACACACACACGCGCACAAACCTGCAGTGAACAGAGCAGCTGCAGTTTCTCAGGGCTGGGGGCACAGAACAGCTCTCTCATTCAGCGCCACTCTGCACACTTTTGGCTGTTTCTGGCGGCCTGTCTTCCACTGAGTGTCATGTCTCTGCCAGCACGCTTCACACTGCTCATCTGAAGTTCAGTGGGACAGCGTGGCTCCTCAGAGATGCGAGGACGCTGCTGGAAGGCTAGCTGATTAATAAAGAACAAAAAAGAAGGGGACATGAGTTGTGATGTACAGTATGTCCTTTTTATTGTTCTGTTTTCAGGAATACCGGGAATTTGAAAGCTTTACATGTTGCCAAGATGCCTTCTGAGATTGCATACAGATAGTGAAGGACAGCTTTTTAAATTGGCAAATTAAATCACAACAAATAAAATGGGAAAAAGTGATATAATTAGATCTAATGGAATACTATACAATCTAACTTTCCCCCCCCCACGATGGCCATTATTTCACAACTTACAACCCCAATTCCAAGGAAGTTGGGACGTTGTGTTAAACAAATAAAAACAGAATACAATGATTTGCAAATCATGTTCAACCTCTATTAATTGAATACACTACAAAGACAAGATATTTGATGTTCAAACTGATAAACTTTATTGTTTACAGCAAATAATCATTAACTTAGAATTTTACGGCTGCAACACGTTCCAAAAAAGCTGGGACAGGCTCATGTTTACCACTGTGGCACCCACCTGTTCCCAATTAGCCTGTTCACCTGTTGGATGTTCCAAAGAGGTGTTTGATGAGCATTCCTCTTTTTTGCCACATATCCCAGTTTTTTTTGGAATGTGTTGCAGCCATTAAATTCTAAGTTAATGATTATTTGATAAAAACAATCAAGTTTATCAGTTTGAACATTAAATATCTTGTCTTTGTAGTGTATTCAATTAAATATAGGTTGAACATGATTTGCAAATCATTGTTTTCTGTTTTTATTTATGTTTAACACAACATCCCAACTTCATTGGAATTGGGGTTGTACATAACCCTGCTTGTGGCGAAAGAAAATGTAAAATGCATGGACAGTGACGTGTTTGTATGTTATATTATTATTATATAATATAATTATTATTTTATTATTACATATTCATGTCTTGTATTTGCATTTACACGTTTTAGAGCACTCTCATCTTATAATTCCTTCCCAGTCTAAAAAAGGCCCCAGACCAGTTTTTCAAGTCCTAAGAAAGCCTGGGCAGGTTTAATCAATGTCAACTTGCTGTATTTGTCTTCGGGTGCTTTTACAGGGGGGGGTGGCGGCAATGCTTGCAGAAGATGTTTGTGTATTGATGGCTTTAAAGCCATGACTTTACATAAGAAAACATGTTAAGAAATTGTACTTAACAATTCTCATTTCGCACAAGATAAGGTCCCATTGCTAGTATACTAGTTTAAATTACATCAACCGTCACTCCTGATTTTGAAGGCAGCAACACATAAAGGCTAAAAGTCAGACAAAAAAATCGAACATCCTACTGGATGGAAATTGTGCAGCCAAGAGAAATGCTAAAAAATGCAGAAAATACTCTGTTCGGAATAAATGTATACAATTTTGTGGATAATATTAGAAATTAGGTTTCAACACGTAAAATGATCACAGGGAACGTGATTATAACATTGTTGCCATACATTTGCCATTTTAATTCATGTTTTATTGTTCTCTTATTATTATTAGGATTAATTTATTAATGATTAATTGTGTGTGTGTTCCGGTTGTTGTCTTCCCCACTGTCTCATACACACCTGCTCCTGAGAGCATCTTCACCACCTGTGCCTCGTTCACCCTAATTACCCCTTGCATTTAACCTCGTGTCTCATTCTTTCTAGTCGCCAGTTCATTGTACCTTGTCGTCGCATTCCTTGTTTCCACGTCACAGACTCACAGTAAGACTAGACCCTGTTCCGATTATCGACCTCGCTTTTTGCCTCACATTTTTGGATACTGTTGCCTTTTTCGGATTGCCTGCCTGTGTACCGACCTCTGCCCGTATATGAAACCTCTCTTTTTTTAAACTGTCCATTTGTTTTGGAGTCGTACATTTTTGGGTCCTATCCTCTGTTCCGTTCATGACAAAGACTCCGCATTTTAATTCAACAGACTGCTTAGGTGCTGGTATTTTGGTTAGCAACATGGTTCAAATGGGCTATGCAGTTAACTTTTAAATGTCCTTGTGTAAACAATAGCACCTATGAACTGAGATAGCAGCAGTTGCTGCCTGTTTTTATCCTTTGGGGATAAAGGCGCTTATGTTGAGTGTATTACGCAACCAGGGATTAATTGAGAGTGAGACCTGGTGTCCATTATAGTGGACGCCGCAGTTTTAGGCAATGTGGTATTTATTTTTTTTACCTCATTTCACAAGTAAGCATGTCACCTCAAGCAGATGCTTGGGGGTATCTTTGAATTAAGTCCGTTCATGTTAACAATTTCTCCGTGGAGTGTTAAAGCTGATCTTGGCATTTTGCATGTTGCAGAGTTCACAATGCTTCATGCCACAGCGTTGTATTTATTTTTTTGCAATTTATCAAATTTGAATCCATTTAATTGTGGTTAACATATACACAAAAATGTATAGTAATATACAATATTATTATAAATATACTGTATATTTGAACAAATACACATGGACAAAAATGTTCGTAACCCTCTGTTAATGAAAGGAAACACCCACAGTGGTCACAGAAATAATTTGAATTTGACAGAACTAATAATAAATAAACATTTCAAGAAAATTATAAACGAAAATCAGACATTGATTTTGAATTGTGGTTCAACAGAATTATTTAAAAAAACAAACTCAGGAAACAGGCCTGGACAAAAATGATGTGACCCTTAATGTTTTGTTGCACAACCTTTTGAGCTAATCACTGCAACGAAACGATTTATGTAACTTTCAATGAGACTTATGCACTTCTCAGCAGGTAATTTGGCCCACTCTGGAGCAAACTGCTCCAGTTGTCTAAGATTTGAAGGGTGCTTTCTCCCGCAACATGTTTCAGCTCCTTCCACAGATGTTCAGTAGGATTTAGATTGGGGCTCAAATAAGGGCACTTCAGTATTGTCCAATCTTTTACTCTTAGCCATTCTTGTTTTTTTTTAGCTGTGTGTTTTGGGTCATTATCTTGTTGCAAGACCCATGACCTGCGAATGAGACCAAGCTTTCTAACACTGGGCAGCACATTTCTCTCTAGAATACCTTGATAGTCTTCAGTTTCATTGTCCCCCGCACAGATTTAAGACACCCTGTGCCAGATGCAGCATGGATACCCCAGAGCATAACAGAGCCTCCTCCATGTTTCACAGTAGGGACAGTCCTCTTTTCTTGGTATGCTTCATTTTTGCGTCTGTGAACATAGAGCTAATGTGCCTCGCCAAAAGGTTCCAGTTTTGTCTCGTCTGTCCATAGGACATTCTCACAAAAGCTTTGTGGCTTGTCAACATGCAGTTTGACAAATTCCAGTCTCGCTTTTTTATGATTTCTTTTCAACAGTGGTGTCCTCCTTGGTCGTCTCCCATGAAGTCCAGTTTGGCTCAAACGACGACAGATGGTGTGATCTGACACTGATATACAGTGGGTATGGAAAGTTTTCAGACCCCCTTAAATTTTTCACTCTTTGTTAACATGCAAAATCATTTAAGTTGATTTTTTTCCCTCATTAATGTACACACAGCACCCCATATTGACAGAAAAAACCCATAATATTTTTGCTGATTTATTAAAAAGGAAAAACTGAAATATCACACAGCCATAAGTATTCAGACCCTTTGCTCAGTATTTAGTAGAAGCACCCTTTTGAGCTAAAACAGCCATGAGTCAAATTATTTTCAATCTCTTCTAGGGGTACCATCATTTTTGTCCAGGCCAGTTTCATGAGATTTTATTTTTTTTAAGAATTCTGTTGAACCACAATTCAAAAGCAATGACTGATTTTCATTTTCTTTTATTTATTTCTGTTACCACTGTGGGGTTTTCTTTCATGAACAGAGGGGTACAAACAATTTTGTCCATGTGTGTAAATGCCTGATTTGCTCAGTAAAGAACTGAGCACGATATGAGGAATTTAGGTAGTCTTCTTGATCCCTCGGTCCAAAAAGGCAAGTGAATATGTTCTTGTAGTTGCACTGTTTTTTTTCTCATGAGGAAATGAAACTGAAACACGGAAAACCAACAAATCAGTTAATTTAGAGCCGAGATCCATTCCAGTGGATAGTCTTATCATTGGTATTGAAACGCTACGTTTGGTCTTGTACTTTGTGCTTATAATTCAGCACTTCCTAGATGTATGAGGGATCCATGTGAGCTGAAAGAAAATAATAGATGAAGTGAAAACTTTTTCTTTAAGTTTCAGTTGCTGTCAGTGGGAGAAAAAAGGAGGACGGGAAGTGGAGATAGAGGAGGAAGGTGGTGGTGGATGTGACTGGGCGTCCATATAAGGTCAAATGCGGCCCTGGCGAGGGCACCAGAGGAAAACATGCTCACTTGGAGCTTACGTAAACACAGCAGCTCACAAAAGTCCACCCTCCCTTAAGCCCGGTCCAGGAAAAAATGTGGAATTTGAAAAGGGAGTGAGTTGGTAAATTCTTAAACTCACTTCTTCAAGAGGCTTGTTCGGAAAAGTAATACCGAGATTGGGAGTCGACCAGCGCATGGATCAATCAAAATGACCATCACACACCCCACTTGCCCCTCGTCCCTCGCTCTGTACAATCCGACTACGTCTAATAGCATCACTCAACATTTTTTTTTACCACAGTTTTGCTCAAAGTAGCTTGGACTGTGTCCATGACAGTGGAGCTATGGTTTGATTTGACTCATTTTATTTTGAATGAGAATGAATGAATGAATCTCAAATGAGATGATCCAAACATTGACTCTCAAATAGGGTTGGGCATCATTTGAATTTGAGCGATTCCAGTTCCTTATTTCGATTCCGGTTCCAAACGATTCTCGATTCCACTATTTTAGGGGGCTGGGTCAAAAACGTTTTCATAAAGGGTGTCCAAATTATGAACATCTATTTTCTTAGCAGCCCGCAGCATAGACTAAAATGAACATTTGACTCTGGGTTCTTTATAACCAGTATCAATATCAAACCTATGAACTAAAAGGCAGTGTGGGTGGAACTAACCCAATTGACTTAATATTCATTAATTAATGTTGCTAAAAGTTAAATATAGCATTGTTAAAATCGTTGTTTGGGACTGTTTTATCACATCAAATGGTTTATATGTGCAAGTTTTAACTTGACTTCCTGTTTTAAGCTTGTAGCCTTTTATTTTGAAGGGTACGCACCGGAACTCAGCATTTTGGCACGGAAAGTAACCTCACACGGCACTGGTGATTTTTTTTTTTAATGGATGGAACCAAATGCTATCCATCCATCCATTTTCCGAGCCGCTTCTCCTCACTAGGGTCGCGGGCGTGCTGGAGCCTATCCCAGCTATCATCGGGCAGGAGGCGGGGTACACCCTGAACTGGTTGCCAGCCAATCGCAGGGCACAGAGAAACAAACAACCATTCGCACTCACAGTCATGCCTACGGGCAATTTAGAGTCTCCAATTAATGCATGTTTTTGGGATGTGGGAGGAAACCGGAGTGCCCGGAGAAAACTTTAAACAGTCAAGCTGCATTTGGCCGGGAATCGGACCCGGGCCTCCCGCGTGGCAGGCGAGAATTCTACCACTGAAACACCAATGCTTACCAAATGCTATAAAACGTTTATTCCTTTCCTTACCCACCGATGAGGCACAAGGTTAGTGTTTGTGATACTGTGAGATGTTTGTGTGGATTTTGTCCCAATTCATTGTGATGTAAAGTTGCTACGGTCAAGTTTTAGCTCAATGTTCAGCTATTTTTTCTGTCATCGGCTCTTACGTTTGGTTTTAAAATAAACGCTAAAAACCATCAATGCAAAAGTGCAACCAACCGTTTACCTTGTTAGCTGTCTCAATGTTGGCACAGACGTATTTTATTGTTTCACTCACCCAATTGACTGACAGTTGACTTAATTGAAGATCCGGGCGGTGTAGGTTGAGGCTGGGAGTGGGAAGGAGCCCGTCAGACGCTACACATCGTGAAAGCCTCCTTTGCACAATATTTTCTTATTCCAAGTGTTGCACTGAGTCAACTGGTCATTCATTTTCACAAAGTTAAGACACACTTTTGTTTGCCGCCGTTGGGCACAAGCATGTTTTCGTGCGTGCTCTTCTTCGTTGGTTTTCGCCGCTTCTTCGGGGTCAGCGGACTAGGCATCGAAACTGGGAACCGAAATTACTATTAGTCCCGGTTCCAATCCATTCTCGCTGCCCAACCCTACTCTCAAATCAGTTTCTATGAGTTCCATATTCACTTTGTGCTTGGAAAGTCATCCTTGTCAGTATGAGGCGAAGCGATTAAGAAAATGGACGGATGGAAAACACCAAGTGTGTTAGTGGAAGCCAGTAAAGCAATTAAAAAATGTGCTTTGTTTGTCAGGAGACATCTACGATGTTTGTGCCATCTGTCTGGACGAGTACGAAGAAGCAGACAAACTCCGGGTCCTACCATGTTCTCATGGTGAGTCCAGTCTCCATGTACACTCTCTGGACACATAAGCTGAAGGATTTCAACACTTTAAGCACTTTTGGCACTGAATAGTGTAGTTTGATCATCTGTGTTGAATACACTACAAAGACAAGATATTTAATGTTCAAACTGATAAACTTTGTTTTTAGCAAATAATCATTAACTTAGAATTTTATGGCTGCAACACGTTCCAAAAAAGCTGGGACAGGTCGCAAAAAAGACTGAGAAAGTTGAGGAATGCTCATCAAACACCCCACAGGAGAACAGGCTAATTGGGAACAGGTGGGTGCCATGGTTGGGTGTAAAAGGAGCGTCCCTGAATTGCTCACTCATTCACAAGCAAAGATGGGGCGAGGTTCACCTCTTTGTGCACAAGTGGGTGAGAAAATAGTCGAATAGGTTAAGGACAATGTTCCTCAATGTACAATTGCAAGGAATTTAGGGATTTCATCATCTACGGTCCATAATATCATCAAAAGGTTCAGAGAATCTGGAGAAATCACTGCATGTAAGCGGCAAGCCTGAAAACCAACATTAAATGCCCGTGACCTTCGATCCCTCAGGCGGCACTGCATCAAAAAGCGACATCAATGTGTAAAGGATATCACCACATGGGCTCAGGAACACTTCAGAAACCAATGTCAGTAAATACAGTTTGCCGCTACATCCGTAAGTGCAACTTGAAACTCTACTAAGTTTCTAAGCCATTTATCAACAACACCCAGAAACGCCGCCGGCTTCTCTGGGCCCGAGCTCATCTAAGATAGACTGATGCAAAGTGGAAAAGTGTTCTGTGGTCCGACGAGTCCACATTTCAAATTGTTTTGGGAAATTGTGGACGTTTTGTCCTCCGCGCGAAAGAGGAAAAGAACCACCCGGACTGTTATGGACGCAAAGTTCAAAAGCCAGCATCAGTGATGGTATTGAGCTGTGTTAGTGCCAATGGCATGAGTAACTTACACATCTGTGAAGGCACCATTAATGCTGAAAGGTACATACAGGTTTTGGAGAAACATATGCTGCCATCCAAGCAATGTCTTTTTCATGGACGCCCCTGCTTATTTCAGCAAGACAATGCCAAACCACATTCTGCACGTTACAACAGTGTGGCTTCGTAGTAAGAGTGTGAGTACTAGACTGGCCTGCCTGCAGTCCAGACCTGTCTCCCAGTGAAAATGTTTGGCGCCTAATGAAGCGTAAAATACGACAACAGAGACCCCGGCTGAAGCTGTACATCAAGCAAGAATGGGAAAGAATTCCACCTACAAAGCTTCAATAATTAGTGTCCTCAGTTCCCAAACGTTTATTGAATGTTGTTAAAGGAAAAGGTGATGTAACACAGTGGTAAACATGACCCTGTCCCAGCTTTTTTGGAACGTGTTGCAGCCATAAAATTCTAAGTTAATGATTGTTTGCTAAAAACAATAGTTTCTCAGTTGGAACATTAAATAATTTGTCTTTGTAGTTTATTCAATTAAATATAGGTTGAACATGATTTGCAAATCATTGTATTCTGTTTTACATTTATGTTTACCACAACGTCCCTACTTCATTGGAATTGGGGTTGTACATAGAATAACTACTTTTCCATAGATATCAATGACTAATTAATGACTTTACCTTTATTGAAGACTTAATGTCAGCTTTTATGAAGAATTCCAAGCAATAACAAGCTTTTCCCGGTCAAGTTGGAGCAACATTGGTGTAACAGTCTGTCAAAGGTAAGGCCTTCAAAATAAAAGTACCTCAGCTAAATGGTGGCTTATTTAGCAGTCGTGCTCAAACCATTTTGTTTGTGCAACAGCTAAATTGCACTGAAGCCCCCATGTAGCCAAAGAAGGCGTGGTAAAACTGTTTGATTATACTGCATGCTTTTATTTTGAAGGTCTGACTTTGGACAGGATATTACACCGATGCCTCCTTGTTTTTACATAATTTACGAAATGCCTCGGATATGGACGGATCGATACTGAGAAATGAATGGAGTGGCTGTAAAATCTGTGTCAAAAACCTTTGACAAAATAATTGTGGCAAACCAAATTGTACGAAAGCTAGGGCATACAAAAAAAACAGGTTGCACTGTACTATACTTTTGAGCACCCTGCTCTAGAGTACAGTTCGGTATGATTCCATTGGGAACACTTGTAAGGGTACCCTTGCACTTTTTGGCACTCTCTCTCAAGGCCTGTCACCAAGTAGTACAGTTCAGTTTGGTTCCGATCATTTGTGTTCCACTTGGGAATACTTTTAGGGAACCAAAATAACAGATCCGTACCACCTTTTTCGCACAGTCTCTTCCTCTCTTCAGGGTGAGGGTTATTTTCGACAAGTTGACGTCAATTTAAGTGTAGCTCATTCCCTTGGTTTTTGATGCAGTTCTAGTTAAGAACCACATTTAATGAGCATTTGTCCCCACAGCCTACCACAGCAAGTGCGTGGACCCCTGGCTGACCAAAACCAAGAAAACGTGTCCGGTGTGCAAGCAAAAGGTGGTCCCCTCGCAGGACGACTCCGACTCAGAGGAGAGCGGCGCCGAAGAGAACGACGAGGCGTCCGAAAGCACCCCGCTGCTGCGCTCGCTGGCCTCCACCAGCGCCCACTCCTTCGGCACCATGTCGGCGGCATCTCGCTCCGACCGCGGCCAGGAGTCTTCCTCTTCTGAGTACGAGGACGACGAGCTGGACGAAAGCAGCAACAGCGAGGAGGAGGTCAATGTGGAGACCGTGGTGGTCCAGATGCAGCGGTCGAGCCCTGAAGGCCACGATCACGACCTACTTCAAGCTTGACTCTTTGTTGGGAACCCCTCAAAAGATGCTGCTTACTTTAATATCCTCTCCCTGCATATTCAGATGTACATTTGATTGCAAGCTAGCGAATGAAGTGTTGAAGGAACCTGTGCTAGGACTACACATACCAACTGTATTGGAGTCGCTAATATAAGACACTCCTGAAAAACGAAGACAATGTCCAGAAGAGCAATGCGTAAATACACTCATCACCATATGTATAAACTGTGACACTCTCTCATCATTTTTTACTGTACATACACACTGAGGCTTCTTCAACTGCTATGCCGCTTCTTCTCCAGCCACGTTTTTTTAAGTACAGAGTGGAAAGAACACAGTATACAGAGCAGTTTCAGCCCATCACTGGAAAGTAAAACAGTAAGTCATGTTACAAGAAATAAGTCATTGTGTTGCAAGAATGAAGTTTTAATAATACCAACCAAAAAAAGTCATTTCATAGTCATGTTATGAGAAGAAAATTAGGGTGTACCACGACTCTCACCTAAAGTCAGCTGGGATAGGCTCCAGCTCACCTGCGATGCTAATGAAGACAGGCGCTATAGAAAAGGGAAAGAGGAAAAGAATAAATTGTTCACTTGAGGATTTGTGAAAAAAGACAGAACACTACAAAAATGTAGTCATAATATTAATAGAAAAGTTATTTGCGAATATAGGAGAAAAGTCTTTATTTTCAAGAAGCTTTATTGTGAGAAGATGGACTGGCGACCAGGTTGCATGACTTCAGATTTTGTAAGTCGACACTAAATTGAGTCGATTTCGACTCGACGCTGATCACGTTATTGTTTCAGTGCTGTAATTTTTATTTTTTTTAATCACAGGCAGAGGTAATGCTTTGCAATCACACTTGTCGACAAATTTGTCTTAAGATTTTTTTTTTTGCTGATTTTGGACAGTTTTGATGTGCTGAATCCAAATCAACTTTTTGAACTGTGGCCACGTTTTTGTTTACGTGTAGATATTTTCGCTTTAGAGGTTCAAATAAACGGAGGTTCATGCCCTGAATTCTGAGCAATGATGATGTAACACTCAATTAACAGGTACTTTTATCAATGTTTACAATTAAATTTGCAGTAGGCAAAGTTTGTAACATTTGATTAATAAACTTAACAACTTGGCATAAAAACATGACCTGCACAAGAGAAATGGATGTCATTTTTGGATTCAGTGATGCAAAATTAACCTAAATCAGTTGTAACACTCTGTAATCTATATTCACCGACCATAGTTCATACATGAAATTTATGCAGAACGTACCTGTTAAACACACGCGCATGGACCTGGGTAAAGCCCGCTATGCCATGATGGTATTTCCAGCCTGAGAATCAAATCCTCAAGCTTGCTGTGCTTGCCACTGGGACAGCCAGGTAATTGCACAACTTGGCCTAACTGTCCACCTTCTGAGGCCACCACAGCAGCGGGTTCTGCATGGTGGGAATTTGCAGTGTTTGAAAATCATGGACCTGTGTGTTGTGAAATATTTCCCTGCTCTCCTTCCACTTTTGATAGTCTTGTCTTTTTTTTTAACCCATCCACTCACTCCTGAAGGCAAAACAACCCCCAACATGATGCTGCCCCCTTGTACTTCAAAGTTCAGATGGTGTTCAAGCACAGACTTGCCAGCTTCCCTTTTTCCACCAAACATAACGATGCTCAGTTATGGCCAAACAGTTTTAATTTTAATTTCATCAGACTACAGGACATTTGTCCCAAAAATAAGGCATTTGGAAACTCTTAACTGGCTTACATTTCATTTGAAATAATGGCTGAGTGGCCTATCAGCCCACGAGCATACAGTACTCTGTTTCACCGACAGCTTTAGTATCATCACAAGGTCTTTTGCTTTCGTTCTTTACCTTTTGAAATGCACATTTCAGACTAAAGCACGTTCCTTTCTGGGACACAGAACCACTCTCTTTTCTGAGCGGTATGATCGCTGGAAATTCCCATGGGGTTTATTCTTGCATATAATTGTTTCAACAGAGGATCGTGGTAGCTTCAGGTATTTGAAAATTGCAACCTAGGTTGAACCAGACTTTTTGCAAGTTCACAATTCAATAATATACTGATATCTTTGCTGACTTCTTCTGACTTTCCTGTGTTACACAAAGCAACTTCAGATGTTCCTAGTTCAAATACCATCCACAAATGTAGCTGTATTTGTCAAGACCATAAACCAATCAGAACCTGGAGACAACAGCTGGGTTTCCCAAAATTGTTTAGACACATACTGTACATAAACTTCACAGATTTCAACTAATGAAATTGTCTATATAGTCTTTTACTTGGGTATGTAAACATCTGGTGTCAACTGTACATTTACAGTTCCAAAACAAATAAATGGCTGCTAACCAGTATACAAAGTGTGAGCGCGTTGACTGCACAGTTTGCTACACGAGAACAAACGAAACGGCAGGACAAAAACACTTCTCTGGTTGGAATAAATTTATTTTGATCGTCTGTAAACAAGGTGATAAATCAATATATGGCATTCTTGGTTTTATGCATAATTAATTCAATGCATTGACAAAGTGTATCCCAGATGCACGAAAACTAGTGAACAGAAATCAGCAAGGACAACAAACATTTGATGAGTACACAAGGCCTGAACAGTGGAGCTGAAGCAAGAGAAGAAACAAAGCCAATGAAGGGCAAGTTATGGGTGGGCAAAATTAATCTCTACATCATGGCACAAGAATACACTATCCAATAAACAGCAAATATTGGCTCCAAGCAACCCATCTCTTAATGAGTGTCACTACTTTATCAGTTGGATGTTACAGTTTAGGGACTGAGCGCAGTGCATGATAAAAGGCAACTCCAGTTTTAGTTGTCAACACAGAAAAATGATTTTCTTCAAATTGAGTGACGCTTCCGTGGGGAACAAGACACCAGATCCATGCTCACCACATTTCTATCAACACCAGAGCTTTTACTGTACTTGGTCCCATCTGGGGTAAAACTAAAGAACAGACTCCAGATGGTTAGAAAGAGAGAGATTTATTGTTCTACAAAATGATAGCCTTTCATACATTACAGGAGCTGGCAAAAGAAAAACAGTATTAAGTGCCTGAGCCGGTAACTGTGGAATGTCCATTTGATTTTTGGTGTGTGTACAGGCACAGTAACACTCCGCATTATGATTGTTAACTGATCCAAACTACACCTTGACAAGGATGTGGGTGCACAGATGTGAGGAAGGGTGTCCAATGTTTTATTAACGGGAAGGTCTTTTTTCCTGAAGGAGCAGTGTAAAACAGCGGGAAAAGAAATTGTGAGAGGAGGAAGACGTGATGAGCTACTGCGAAAGCGCCCCAATCAAAAGAAGGCATTGGCTGCTCTGCAAGGGAGCACATATTGTGGGACTTGTGTCAGTGGGCACCAAAGAAAAAGTGTTTGGCTTTCTTTTTGCTGGTCTTAGTCAAGTGACATCATTAGGCATCAGCTCGTCTTGGCTATGGATCAACTTAAGATGGTTTGGGCGAGGAATAGGGAGAAGAAAAGTATCTAGCAACTAGAACAGGAAGTGAAATGAAACAGGGTGGTAGGTAGACGGTATGTAGGTGGGTGGGTGGGTTGACTGGCTGTGGTGGCACAGGACACTTTAATATCCACCCTTCTTCAGGTGATCCATTAGAAAATGTACTCGCATCTGGAGCTTCCCTCCATGGACACCTGCATTCCCCATGACGAAAAGCAATGCTGTAGCACAAAGAGGACCAAGAAAAACGAATTAAAAAAACAATAGCAACACAGCATGTTAAAACCCTTACAACCCCAAGACGACTTTTGGGAATGATTTCTTTAATTTCTCTACAAGGAGCAGTCAAAAACTAATGAGCCCTAATGAACCTACCAATTGACGTTTTCTGAAATTTTCAGCTTATAGTTTAAGTACTTGCTTTTGTTTTATTTTTTCTCTTCCTGTCAGCAGTTTTGTAAATGAGGTCGTTCGATGCCTGTCAGAAGCGGAGCTGTGATTGAATTTCTTGCTTTGAAAGAAGGAACCCCAGACACAGTGTTTAAGGGTGAATGAGGGCTGTGTAATTGACATTCACGTCATTGCTGTTGCTACAGGAGGTAGTGATGAAAGCAGCTTCTGCTATTGTTCCAGGACAGTTCTACCCAGTAACAAGGTTACAGACTAAACACACACGAAGACAGCTGCATGCATTCAGCAAAGTGAAGACACCTCACTTATGCGGTGATTGTATCATTTACCTACAATAATATAGGGAAGGGCGGCACGGTGGCCGACTGGTTAGTTTTTTAAACTACTGGAAAGAATTATTAGACAGCTCAGTCACATTCAGAAGCTACGTAGCTAATGTACCATTGCTAGTAATGTGGCTTCTGAGTATACAGTCACGTTCGCTGTCCATATTGTTAAAGTGTAGCCTTAAAATGTCATGCAGTATTTCATCGTCATGAACCATTTATCTGTGAATATCCTCAGCAGACATCGGGTTTATTTAACACACGAGGTCAATGTAATAACCGAACGCTTTTTTTCTCCACAGGAACACAAGACAACCATCTTCTAGAACAGCACAGAACACCCCAGAACTACAACCCCAGTGCAAAACTGCAATTCTAGAGTTCCTTTTAAAGGAATATGAACCAAGACACTGAAGCAATTTTTTTTCTTCCAGCTTTCCAGTTCAAATGTAGATATGCATTTAAATGTGGTTAGATTACATCTCTATTTCATATGCATTTATGTTCGATACATTTCCTATATACACATTTTAAAATTTTCTGAAGGAAAACCCCAATACCTAAATGTAAATAACCACATTACTTTTATATAAATTGGAAATTCTCCCAAATCTCAATAACTGTATAATAAGTGTCTATTTGATAACTGTACTCATGTCTTATCAACGCTACAAATTGTGAAATGCCAAACTAATATACATTGTTCCTGTAACAGTGGCAGTTATTTTGTATTGTATCCTGAGATGTTTTTGTTTACAAATGTTTGGTAATGGGTTTTGTGATGGTTGTTGGTGCTACTTATTGGCTGCCGTTAGGCCATAAAGTCAGTTTGTCAATATGTTCCTTCTATAAAACGTGCTTTTTGAGTAGATAATGAAATATAGAAATGCCCCCCCGTCACGCGGTAGGAAACAATTTTAAAATACCAGTCACCTTTAGAAACTGCACAAACTGACAAAAAAGTCATTTGTAATAGTAACATTCATTTGACCCGAGATGGCATCTTTAAAATGTAATCGTCACATCTGCCCACGACACAGCCAGCAGGGCGTCAGGGGTGTTGACGTGTTGTCCCAATTCTTAGGGCCATTTGCCCCTTCATCAAGGCCAGGCCTGGCCAACCCGCGGCTCGCGAGCCTCATGCGGCTCTTTAACTAGTTTCATGCGGCTCTTCAGGAGCTGTCACATGACATGCGTCAAAAATGCTTGGCTGGCGCTGTCATTCACTCCCCCTACAGCTAGATGGCACACTGACCATGTAAGCCTGTTTGAGTGACGTCAAACGAGCGACGAGAGAATCTTTGGTGTGACATCATTTGTGTTGTAAACAATTTCCGTCAAGTTACCTCTTGAAATGGCAGGGAAAAAAAGCACAGCCAAACGAAAATATGAAGAAGAACACAGGACGTTTTTGCCAGAGTGGGAGAGTTTGTATTTTTTTGTTAAACGTAATGGCAAGCCGATCTGCCTTATATGTCACGCAGCATTAGCGCATTTCAAAGCTTCAAATCTTCAGCTCACTCCACCCTAACATCGAACAGGAATTTCCAAAAGGGACTGAACTTCGCAAGAACAAGTTGGTCGCTTTGAAAAGCAGGTGCAGTTTTTCAAAAAATTTACAAAACACTCGGAGACCGTAACGCTTGCATCATATCAGCTGGCTTGGAAGCCAGACTGTTTGAAAGCCCCGCTCGTCACAGATGAGGCTGCGGCTGAGTTGGAGATGATCGACCTTTGTGAGGAGGATCAACTGAAAGCTGTTTTAAGGGAAGGGACCGTTGAGTTCTGGAAAAGTGTGCCAATTGAAAAATACCCCAACATCAAACGAGCTGTGCTTAAGATACTGTCCATGTTTGGGTCAACGTACGTCTGCGAGTCTGTGTTTTCTACCCTGAAACATGTGAAATCAAAGCATCGATCTGTTCTGACTGACACTCATTTGAAAGAATTGCTTAGAGTGGCAACAACAGAATACAAGCCAGATTTGAAGAGGATTGTTCAAGATAAGGAATGCCAGAAGTCTCACTAAGCAGCATAGTAAGAGAAAGATGTTATTGAAAATTATTCTATTATTGTTTGTGGACTTGCTTGAACTGAGAGTTTGTGTGTGTGAGACAGTGCACACAATGTTAACTGTTGAAAATTACTGATATTATCATGTTGGTGTGGTTATTTTCATTAGATCTGGCTGAGCAGAGGTCTGTGTATGCGTGCATACATGATTAAAAGATTATGTTCATGTGTACCCGTGTATGTGGCTCTTTGCAGTAACACAGAAAAAAAAGTGGCTCTTAGTCTCTGACTAGTTGGCCACCCCTGATCAAGGCCCTCCAAGGGAAGGGCTAAGGGGAATGACGAACGGGGAAGGACTAAGGGATAGAATTGGGCTGACATCAAAGAACGCTATCATGGCTTCTGTGAATGAGCCAAAGTCCAACCTATCTCAGCACGTACCTTTGCAAGATTTGCCTATAGTAATATTGTATGTGGGCCCTCCTCCTGCATCCTTTGTCCGGAGGTCCATCGTCCCATCCTCATCCAAACCATCTCTGATTACGGAGCATTTTATGTTGCCTATGGTCAGCCCGTTGATGAATAAAGAGGAACGATCCTTTGTCAACAACGTGTAAATTTCTTCAGACTGCAAAAGAAAAATACAAGTTAGTGATTCTGGGTTTCAGATAGGTGGTTATTTAAACAAAAACAATTACAGCTGCTCAATTTATGACTGTGCTGACATTTTTAGGTTACAAATGGCATGCAATTAACTGGTATTGTGCACATGCATCCCAGGTCGGAGTCTTTATTGGAGAAAATAAGAACGACAGGCATGGGTAAGCAATGTTAGATCTTGTAATGCTACACCTTTGGACCATAGCAAGTTCCCCCATGGAACATGTTGAGTGGACTTAGTTATCTTGGTTATCCACCAAGATAAGGTGACGGCTTCCAGGAGGGGTAAACCAATAACAGTCATAATTTACAGAAAAACAAATAGATTGTATAATATAATTATGAAAAATAATCGTTACTTACAGCCATAGTATGAATAACCTGCAATTGATGTAGTTGAATCTGAAGCACCCTCAGAAATGTATATTGAACTAGTAGCCATTTGCATTCAATACTACCCAAGAAGTATTGCTCTGTTTCAGAAAGATTGGCAAATACAACACCACTCCTTCTCATATATTGCTGAATTGTTGTTTACCTGGTTCTATAAGCATTCAACAATACCAAACTAACAACAATCCGCTACCTGCAGAACACCACGTGATCAGCGGACTTCCTGTGTATGTCGCGATAACGACTATAACTACAGGTTGATGCCATGGCTTGAAGCCGAACTTGCTATGGCGGGTGTCTGTTACATACAAGTATAGCATTTATTTACGCAAATATGTAAACACGAACAAAGTCAGATATTGTTTTCTTGGTAGCTCTTAAAGACATCTTGTGTAAAACCAAAGAGCTCGTAGAAATCTAAAGTTCCGACAGGTGTTTTGACTGTCTCTTGCTATAAGGTTCCACCATAAACCCACACCGGAAGGAAGGGCTTTGATCTGTTTTTCTGAATGCTGAAGATGGTAGCACATACCCTTTAATCAGTTATTAAAACCATAATCTGAATTTTTTTTTTTTTACATCTGACTACTTGATGGGAATAATCAATTGAAAAATAGACTACCCTACCTGAAAGGCACATTGAACATGGTGTGCAGATGCATTTAAATTTGGACTGTTTTCAGAGACTTTTTCTGAGCAAATTCTCTTTATTCCCAATTTAGTGGATCGGTACTTACGGACAATAGGAAATGGCGGGACACACTGACAAATGTTGAGACCCACCGATTTATAACATTCACAACAAATACTGGCCAAAGAAAATGTCATTGTTTTTGAAAAAAATGGGTCAACTTTTGCATTTCAAGTCACCGAGCTTCTTTCCAAGTGCCAAGTTATGCTTTTTGTAAAGGCCCCTGGTATCAATCTGAGCTCACACAGAACACTGTCAAACATGTGCATGCACAAACATGGATCTTCAATGTTGAACGTGCAAAAACAAGAGTTCCCACTCGAGTGAAACGACCTCGCCCTGCTCAAGTCTACAAACAGAAGTGCAAAGTCATAGGGCAGCACAGGCGGCATTCGGGAAGCGGAAGTTCGACCAAGCGTTAAGGCCTCTTTATAGTCCCGCGCCTGCGTGGCCGACAACGTCCGCATTACATCACGTGACCGACGAATTGGCCTGTGCGGCCCCTTCTGTGTCGCTTGACGCGCACACGGCAAAAAAAATTGCTGTGCATAGAATGCGGCGGAGATCATCTCATGATTGGTACGTTTTAGTCACGTGATAACGTACTAACCGTTCCTCCCAGTTCCACACAGCACCTACGCCGCCGCCACCTTGGTCAATTTTGAAGCATAATTAAACATAATTTGGTCATCTAGGTCCATTTGTTCGAGCAGACGTTTCCACTGTCGCTGCTTTGTTCCTTGGTACGGAAAGGAAATTAAGAACGGCTACCGGAAATGGCCACAAAATGCAGACGAAACTCCACCCTGTTGCGTCCTAGCTAATCCCAGCCGTAGAGACACCCCCGACTTGGAGAACTGCAGCACATTTTCAAAACCGCGCGTGGGTTGCGCTCGAGTATAAAGACAAACTACGTGCGGGATAGCCACAGTGACGTCAGCGCGGTCGCTGTCTGCGAGTATACAGAAGCCTTTAGCCTGAGGTTAGCAACACAACAGGCTTCAAAGTGGGGCCAAACATGAAGGCTTCTTTATACTTTGTTTGCCTTTATACTCTAGCACAACCCACACGCAGAGTTTTGAAAATGTACTGCAGTTCACCAAGTCGGTGGGGTGGGGGTGTCGTTATGGCTGGTATTGGTTAGGACACCACGGGTTGGAGTTTCCTCTGCTTTTTTTTGGCCATTTCCAGTAGCCATTTTTACTTTCCTTTCAGTAAAAAGGAACAAAGCAACAATGTGACCGTGGAACAGTGTCTGCTCGAACAAATGGCCCTAGATGACACGTTTATGCTGCAAAATCGATCGAGAAGACGGCAGCGTAGATGTATGTAGAACCAAGGGGCACGCAGAGTACGTCATCACAGCAGGTTAAAAACGGACCAACCACGAGAGATTATCTCCGCGGCGTTCGACGCGCAGCAACAATTTTTGGCATGTGCGCATCAAGCTACGCAGGGCAATTCGTCTGTCACGTGATGCAATGCGGGCGTTGTCCCCTGCACAACCGCGGAAGTATAAAGAGGTCTTGAGGTCACTCCACAGTGGCCAGTCAAAATATGTCCTTTCATTCAATAACAATTATCTATTAAAAATAACATTCACATAAACCTTAGCGTTCTCCACGCCCCGGCGCTATTGTTAGCTAGTACTGCTTGCATGGTTTATAAGAGGGAGCAGCTCTCACGTTACTTATAAATGTAATTTTTAATAACTAAAAGCTTTGCACATTTTTATTTTTAACAAAAAGATGGATAGTTTTTTGGGGGATCGAAAACCGTTGAAAAGTCGTTCCTGGGTAGCAACGCACAGAAAAGACGAGTGAGAAAGTGCAAGAAGGCAGACACCACAGACAAGATATTCTATCAAGTGTTCAAGAAAAAGTCTATCCACAGCGGAAACTTTTTGATTTTGGCCTCCACGCCGAACGAGAGAAGAAGGAAAAAAAAAAAAAAAAAACCTGAGTGGAAGCGCCATCTTGGAAGATGTGGGGCGGCAGATTGACGTTCTACCGGGCGGGAGGCAGAAACATTTGACAACTTTGCCCAAATGTCGCTTAGCAGATCGCTGCTTTAAACCAACGACTACTCAAAAGTTACATTTGCCACGCTACTAAAGTATACTTTGTCCGCCAACGACATACTCGTTAAAAGTCAGCACAATTGGATGCGTTCTCTCAGCTTCCGGCAAAGTAAGCGCTAGCGAACGCTAAATGGCTGACGCCTCGGCGAGGGAGCTAACTCGCTTCGAAGCTCGCGTCAGTGCCATTTAGCGCAAAACTTGACAATTAACCCATTTTAAAAAAAATAAAAATTACGATATGTTACAACAAAACAAGATTTTGGGACACCAAGACCGAGCACAGGAAACTGTGAACTACAGGGTCCGATCAGGCCTGCTCATAAGAAAAGCACACGCCCGGCTGTGCTCATTTTCGTATCGAATGAGCCCAGAAAATGGGAGAATGAGCCAACTAACCGTGATGCTGCCAAACTTGCCGCCGCAATATGATGCCCAGACATATGGGTTGTCTGTGTACCCAGCAATGGCCGCGTCCTGGCAGGCGAGACCATCGTCCATCAGCGTATCCACGTAGGTTTTCCAGGACATGTTTTCTGAAGATAAAAAGGAAGTCGGGTCAAGAAAGTTAAACAGACGCTTCTCGAGCGACGAAGGAAGCAGGAGAATAGCTGTCAGTGGCTTAAGCAAGCAGGGGGGGGGGGGGGGGGAACCCTGCTTTGTCAAGTCCTCCGGCTTTCTTCTGTTCTCGCCAACCAAGAGAAGCCACAACCGCCAGACAAGGGCTTGGGTGTAGCCCTGACTAAATCACTCCGCGAAGGTGGTGATTGGCCCCCTGCTTCATTGCGTAATATAGCACACGGCGGATGAATACATTCGTGTTTGAACGACCTACTTTACCGTGTGATTTTTGACATAGAAGTACCATTACGCCCAGTGATTTTTCTAGAACACGAGTCACATTGTCCTTTGTATTTACAACACTTTTAACTATAACAAAGTACTACACTTAACTGTTTTTTATGTGAATAAAAATGTACATTTTCAGCATGTTTGTACTACTCGCAAGTCATTTTTTAAGTGGACTCCACGCAAAAAAAGGGTACAAGTGAAAGGTTGCGCTAAAAAAAAAAGTCGGCATTTTGAACGTCATCAACTCTATCGATGCACGAAATCGAACAGAACTGCTATCGAGGTAACTCGCGCCGAGAATGGCTACGTGGCCAAGCGCAACTCGTTAGAACAGAGCTCAAATACCTTAATCTGCCTGTCGGGTGGTGGAGGTAAAAGGCCAGAGTGTTGTTACGTTGCCACCAATGTTCGGACGGAAGCACGAGTTCAGCGATGAACGACGTGTCCTCTTTCTTCGATGTCTTTGATGTTAACTGTTACGTCTGTGTCTTTATAGTTGATATGTTAAAAAATCTGCGCAACAACTCCACTGGTCGGTCCACAAGTAGTACTAGTGGCTGCAGAACTGTATATGGAAACTATTCGTTAGTTTTATGAGTTTGACTTTATGCCGCGCCACGACGGATTAGAAATAAAATCAATGTGATTATAGTGGACACTTTCAGATTTCATTTAAAAGGCATCCTAATTATACAGTCTTTGAAGTAACACAGTATAACTACTGTACTTAAGTAGATTTTTTTTAGGTATGTTTTACTTGAGTATTTTCTGACAACTTTTAACTTTTACTACCTCCATTTAAAACAGATACCCTCCACAATGATGACACGATGTAAAAAAAAGACGGAAATAGAGTGAGGTAGTCAATTAGGTTTGAGATCTTGATTGATTTAGATCTTTAAGGCAAAAAAACAACAACAGCAATAGCATGGAGGAACATCAACAAGGAATCAGTAACAACAATGATGCGATAGATTAGGAAAAGCAAGATATTCCCCGTCCATGGCCTTGAATAAGTTAAAAGAGTTGTTTGATGTATCAAACAAAAGTGTATGCAGTGTTGTGTAAGCGTGCAGCCAATAATTTCTATCATTGTCGACAAGAATGATTTGTGACAAATGTGTGCCAGTGTGATAGTTTCTGGCCATTAAAAATGATCTGTCTAATCTAAAAAATTATATATTTTTTAATTGTGCCAAGTTATCGAAACAGGGTATTGTATAATACTATACCATCCATCCATCCATCCATCCATTTTCTGAGCCGCTTTTCCTCACTGGGGTCGCGGGCGTGCTGGAGCCTATCCCAGCTGTCATCGGGCAGGAGGCGGGGTACACCCTGAACTGGTTGCCAGCCAATCACAGGGCACATACAAACAAACCATTCACACTCACATTCACACCTACGGGCAATTTAGAGTCTCCAATTAATGCATGTTTTTGGGATGTGGGAGGAAACCGGAGTGCCCGGAGAAAACCCACGCAGGCACGGGGAGAACATGCAAACTCCACACAGGCGGGACCGGGGATTGAACTCCGTGCCGCCGCCGATTTTTCATTATTTATTTATTTGTCTTGAGTTTGTTGTCACATTTCTGTCAGGTCAATTATGTATTATTCGTGCACTCACTGTAGTAGTCTCGCCACGCTGCACTATTTGCATATCTATTGTTGACCAATACTGGCCACTCATGCCAGAGTAGCATCTGCACCACTTGCACACTGACTGAGGAGTATCTGCAACATTTGCACAATCAACATTGTCCCAGATTATCGCACTACTAGTCACTTTAAACTGCATACATTCCTTGAAGTCTCGGTGCCCTTTGCACAATGATCATTGCACCGGACTATTGCTATATTAGTCTTTCGTACTGCTCTAAGTGCTAGAGGACTCTGCATAATTTTTCACAATTGTCCAAAAAAAAATAATAATGTACCGGGATTACCAGATAACTAGGAACCCTTTATTGCTCAGTGACTGTTTTTGTCAATGTCTTTATGTCTCAAAAGTGTTCCCTGTCAATTGACTGTCTGTTGTCGTACTAGAGCGGCTCCAACTAACGGAGAAAAATTCCTCGTGTGTTTTTTGGAAATAATTGGCAAATAAAGATGATTCTGATTCTGATTCTGAAGGAGCAAAGCTATCCAAGACCATCACACTAACACCACCATGTTTGACTGTTGGTATGATGTTCTTTTTCTGAAATGCTGTGCTGCATTTATGCCAGATGTAACGAGACACACACCTTCCAAAGGTGTGGTCAGTCAAAATTAACCAAAAATTGTGATTAGCCACAGTTAATTAATGATTTAACAAGGGGGGTACCGCTTTCTGTACCGCTTATCCTCACTAGGGTTGCGGGCATACTGCGGGCCTATACCAGCTATCTTCGGACGAGAGGCGGGGTACACCCTGAACTGGTTGCCAGCCAATCGTAGGGCACATAGAAACAAACAACCATCCACACTCCCATTCACACCTATGGGCAATTGAGAGTCCAATCAACCTACCACGCATGTTTTTGGGATGTGGGAGGAAACCGGAGTACCCGGAGAAAACCCACGCAGGCACGGGGAGAACATGCAAACTCCAGTTTATTTAATAATGTCTGTTCCAATACGTTTTTGCTCACTTGAAAAGTGGGTGGGTTCAAACAAAAGGTGCTTTGTCCTCAGTTGTTTAACACATCTAAATGTAAATGCCATGAAATAAAAGCTGGAATTCTGAACTTTTGTCTCATATTCATCATTTGATCTGAAACCCAAATGTCTTTAGTATAAAACAAAAACAAAGGAATTGACCTTGCTGTTCCAATCATTTTGGAGGTGCCTGTATTTGGAAGCCCCTCCTTCTCAACTCTTGACTTCTATCCTGATGCCTACACACACACACACACACACGCGCACAAACCTGCAGTGAACAGAGCAGCTGCAGTTTCTCAGGGCTGGGGGCACAGAACAGCTCTCTCATTCAGCGCCACTCTGCACACTTTTGGCTGTTTCTGGCGGCCTGTCTTCCACTGAGTGTCATGTCTCTGCCAGCACGCTTCACACTGCTCATCTGAAGTTCAGTGGGACAGCGTGGCTCCTCAGAGATGCGAGGACGCTGCTGGAAGGCTAGCTGATTAATAAAGAACAAAAAAGGAGGGGACAGGAGTTGTGATGTACAGTATGTCCTTTTTATTGTTCTGTTTTCAGGAATACCGGGAATTTGAAAGCTTTACATGTTGCCAAGATGCCTTCTGAGATTGCATACAGATAGTGAAGGACAGCTTTTTAAATTGGCAAATTAAATCACAACAAATAAAATGGGAAAAAGTGATATAATTAGATCTAATGGAATACTATACAATCTAACTTTCCCCCCCCCCACGATGGCCATTATTTCACAACTTACAACCCCAATTCCAAGGAAGTTGGGACGTTGTGTTAAACAAATAAAAACAGAATACAATGATTTGCAAATCATGTTCAACCTCTATTAATTGAATACACTACAAAGACAAGATATTTGATGTTCAAACTGATAAACTTTATTGTTTACAGCAAATAATCATTAACTTAGAATTTTACGGCTGCAACACGTTCCAAAAAAGCTGGGACAGGCTCATGTTTACCACTGTGGCACCCACCTGTTCCCAATTAGCCTGTTCACCTGTTGGATGTTCCAAAGAGGTGTTTGATGAGCATTCCTCTTTTTTGCCACATATCCCAGTTTTTTTTGGAATGTGTTGCAGCCATTAAATTCTAAGTTAATGATTATTTGATAAAAACAATCAAGTTTATCAGTTTGAACATTAAATATCTTGTCTTTGTAGTGTATTCAATTAAATATAGGTTGAACATGATTTGCAAATCATTGTTTTCTGTTTTTATTTATGTTTAACACAACATCCCAACTTCATTGGAATTGGGGTTGTACATAACCCTGCTTGTGGCGAAAGAAAATGTAAAATGCATGGACAGTGACGTGTTTGTATGTTATATTATTATTATATAATATAATTATTATTTTATTATTACATATTCATGTCTTGTATTTGCATTTACACGTTTTAGAGCACTCTCATCTTATAATTCCTTCCCAGTCTAAAAAAGGCCCCAGACCAGTTTTTCAAGTCCTAAGAAAGCCTGGGCAGGTTTAATCAATGTCAACTTGCTGTATTTGTCTTCGGGTGCTTTTACAGGGGGGGGTGGCGGCAATGCTTGCAGAAGATGTTTGTGTATTGATGGCTTTAAAGCCATGACTTTACATAAGAAAACATGTTAAGAAATTGTACTTAACAATTCTCATTTCGCACAAGATAAGGTCCCATTGCTAGTATACTAGTTTAAATTACATCAACCGTCACTCCTGATTTTGAAGGCAGCAACACATAAAGGCTAAAAGTCAGACAAAAAAATCGAACATCCTACTGGATGGAAATTGTGCAGCCAAGAGAAATGCTAAAAAATGCAGAAAATACTCTGTTCGGAATAAATGTATACAATTTTGTGGATAATATTAGAAATTAGGTTTCAACACGTAAAATGATCACAGGGAACGTGATTATAACATTGTTGCCATACATTTGCCATTTTAATTCATGTTTTATTGTTCTCTTATTATTATTAGGATTAATTTATTAATGATTAATTGTGTGTGTGTTCCGGTTGTTGTCTTCCCCACTGTCTCATACACACCTGCTCCTGAGAGCATCTTCACCACCTGTGCCTCGTTCACCCTAATTACCCCTTGCATTTAACCTCGTGTCTCATTCTTTCTAGTCGCCAGTTCATTGTACCTTGTCGTCGCATTCCTTGTTTCCACGTCACAGACTCACAGTAAGACTAGACCCTGTTCCGATTATCGACCTCGCTTTTTGCCTCACATTTTTGGATACTGTTGCCTTTTTCGGATTGCCTGCCTGTGTACCGACCTCTGCCCGTATATGAAACCTCTCTTTTTTTAAACTGTCCATTTGTTTTGGAGTCGTACATTTTTGGGTCCTATCCTCTGTTCCGTTCATGACAAAGACTCCGCATTTTAATTCAACAGACTGCTTAGGTGCTGGTATTTTGGTTAGCAACATGGTTCAAATGGGCTATGCAGTTAACTTTTAAATGTCCTTGTGTAAACAATAGCACCTATGAACTGAGATAGCAGCAGTTGCTGCCTGTTTTTATCCTTTGGGGATAAAGGCGCTTATGTTGAGTGTATTACGCAACCAGGGATTAATTGAGAGTGAGACCTGGTGTCCATTATAGTGGACGCCGCAGTTTTAGGCAATGTGGTATTTATTTTTTTTACCTCATTTCACAAGTAAGCATGTCACCTCAAGCAGATGCTTGGGGGTATCTTTGAATTAAGTCCGTTCATGTTAACAATTTCTCCGTGGAGTGTTAAAGCTGATCTTGGCATTTTGCATGTTGCAGAGTTCACAATGCTTCATGCCACAGCGTTGTATTTATTTTTTTGCAATTTATCAAATTTGAATCCATTTAATTGTGGTTAACATATACACAAAAATGTATAGTAATATACAATATTATTATAAATATACTGTATATTTGAACAAATACACATGGACAAAATTGTTCGTAACCCTCTGTTAATGAAAGGAAACACCCACAGTGGTCACAGAAATAATTTGAATTTGACAGAACTAATAATAAATAAACATTTCAAGAAAATTATAAACGAAAATCAGACATTGATTTTGAATTGTGGTTCAACAGAATTATTTAAAAAAACAAACTCAGGAAACAGGCCTGGACAAAAATGATGTGACCCTTAATGTTTTGTTGCACAACCTTTTGAGCTAATCACTGCAACGAAACGATTTATGTAACTTTCAATGAGACTTATGCACTTCTCAGCAGGTAATTTGGCCCACTCTGGAGCAAACTGCTCCAGTTGTCTAAGATTTGAAGGGTGCTTTCTCCCGCAACATGTTTCAGCTCCTTCCACAGATGTTCAGTAGGATTTAGATTGGGGCTCAAATAAGGGCACTTCAGTATTGTCCAATCTTTTACTCTTAGCCATTCTTGTTTTTTTTTAGCTGTGTGTTTTGGGTCATTATCTTGTTGCAAGACCCATGACCTGCGAATGAGACCAAGCTTTCTAACACTGGGCAGCACATTTCTCTCTAGAATACCTTGATAGTCTTCAGTTTCATTGTCCCCCGCACAGATTTAAGACACCCTGTGCCAGATGCAGCATGGATACCCCAGAGCATAACAGAGCCTCCTCCATGTTTCACAGTAGGGACAGTCCTCTTTTCTTGGTATGCTTCATTTTTGCGTCTGTGAACATAGAGCTAATGTGCCTCGCCAAAAGGTTCCAGTTTTGTCTCGTCTGTCCATAGGACATTCTCACAAAAGCTTTGTGGCTTGTCAACATGCAGTTTGACAAATTCCAGTCTCGCTTTTTTATGATTTCTTTTCAACAGTGGTGTCCTCCTTGGTCGTCTCCCATGAAGTCCAGTTTGGCTCAAACGATGACAGATGGTGTGATCTGACACTGATATACAGTGGGTATGGAAAGTTTTCAGACCCCCTTAAATTTTTCACTCTTTGTTAACATGCAAAATCATTTAAGTTGATTTTTTTCCCTCATTAATGTACACACAGCACCCCATATTGACAGAAAAAACCCATAATATTTTTGCTGATTTATTAAAAAGGAAAAACTGAAATATCACACAGCCATAAGTATTCAGACCCTTTGCTCAGTATTTAGTAGAAGCACCCTTTTGAGCTAAAACAGCCATGAGTCAAATTATTTTCAATCTCTTCTAGGGGTACCATCATTTTTGTCCAGGCCAGTTTCATGAGATTTTATTTTTTTTAAGAATTCTGTTGAACCACAATTCAAAAGCAATGACTGATTTTCATTTTCTTTTATTTATTTCTGTTACCACTGTGGGGTTTTCTTTCATGAACAGAGGGGTACAAACAATTTTGTCCATGTGTGTAAATGCCTGATTTGCTCAGTAAAGAACTGAGCACTATATGAGGAATTTAGGTAGTCTTCTTGATCCCTCGGTCCAAAAAGGCAAGTGAATATGTTCTTGTAGTTGCACTGTTTTTTTTCTCATGAGGAAATGAAACTGAAACACGGAAAACCAACAAATCAGTTAATTTAGAGCCGAGATCCATTCCAGTGGATAGTCTTATCATTGGTATTGAAACGCTATGTTTGGTCTTGTACTTTGTGCTTATAATTCAGCACTTCCTAGATGTATGAGGGATCCATGTGTGCTGAAAGAAAATAATAGATGAAGTGAAAACTTTTTCTTTAAGTTTCAGTTGCTGTCAGTGGGAGAAAAAAGGAGGACGGGAAGTGGAGATAGAGGAGGAAGGTGGTGGTGGATGTGACTGGGCGTCCATATAAGGTCAAATGCGGCCCTGGCGAGGGCACCAGAGGAAAACCTGCTCACTTGGAGCTTACGTAAACACAGCAGCTCACAAAAGTCCACCCTCCCTTAAGCCCGGTCCAGGAAAAAATGTGGAATTTGAAAAGGGAGTGAGTTGGTAAATTCTTAAACTCACTTCTTCAAGAGGCTTGTTCGGAAAAGTAATACCGAGATTGGGAGTCGACCAGCGCATGGATCAATCAAAATGACCATCACACACCCCACTTGCCCCTCGTCCCTCGCTCTGTACAATCCGACTACGTCTAATAGCATCACTCAACATTTTTTTTTACCACAGTTTTGCTCAAAGTAGCTTGGACTGTGTCCATGACAGTGGAGCTATGGTTTGATTTGACTCATTTTATTTTGAATGAGAATGAATGAATGAATCTCAAATGAGATGATCCAAACATTGACTCTCAAATAGGGTTGGGCATCATTTGAATTTGAGCGATTCCAGTTCCTTATTTCGATTCCGGTTCCAAACGATTCTCGATTCCACTATTTTAGGGGGCTGGGTCAAAAAAGTTTTCATAAAGGGTGTCCAAATTATGAACATCTATTTTCTTAGCAGCCCGCAGCATAGACTAAAATGAACATTTGACTCTGGGTTCTTTATAACCAGTATCAATATCAAACCTATGAACTAAAAGGCAGTGTGGGTGGAACTAACCCAATTGACTTAATATTCATTAATTAATGTTGCTAAAAGTTAAATATAGCATTGTTAAAATCGTTGTTTGGGACTGTTTTATCACATCAAATGGTTTATATGTGCAAGTTTTAACTTGACTTCCTGTTTTAAGCTTGTAGCCTTTTATTTTGAAGGGTACGCACCGGAACTCAGCATTTTGGCACGGAAAGTAACCTCACACGGCACCTGTGATTTTTTTTTTTTTTTTTTTTTTTTTTTTTTTTTTAATGGATGGAACCAAATGCTATAAAACGTTTATTCCTTTCCTTACCCACCGATGAGGCACAAGGTTAGTGTTTGTGATACTGTGAGACGTTTGTGTGGATTTTGTCCCAATTCATTGTGATGTAAAGTTGCTACGGTCAAGTTTTAGCTCAATGTTCAGCTATTTTTTCTGTCATCGGCTCTTACGTTTGGTTTTAAAATAAACGCTAAAAACCATCAATGCAAAAGTGCAACCAACCGTTTACCTTGTTAGCTGTCTCAATGTTGGCACAGACGTATTTTATTGTTTCACTCACCCAATTGACTGACAGTTGACTTAATTGAAGCTCCGGGCGGTGTAGGTTGAGGCTCGGAGTGGGAAGGAGCCCGTCAGACGCTGCATATCGTGAAAGCCTCCTTTGCACAATATTTTGTTATTCCAAGTGTTGCACTGAGTCAACTGGTCATTCATTTTAACAAAGTTAAAACAAACTTTTGTTTGCCGCCACCGCCGTTGGGCACAAGCATGTCTTCGTGCGTGTTCTTCTTCGTTGGTTTCCGCCGCTTCTTCGGGGTCAGCGGACTAGGCATCGAAACTGGGAACCGAAGTTACTATTAGTCCCGGTTCCAATCCATTCTCGATGCCCAACCCTACTCTCAAATCAGTATCTATGAGTTCCATATTCACTTTGTGCCTGGAAAGTCATCCTTGTCACTATTTTGAATGCAATGAGCTTGAAATGACCCTTCAGGTTTGATGACACCAGCCATAAAGAAAACATTTGAGCAAGTTTGGGTTCAAACCGCGGCACGGTGGTCGACTGGTTAGAGCGTCAGCCTCACAGTTCTGAGGACCCGGGTTCAATCCCCGGCCCCGCCTGTGTGGAGTTTGCATGTTCTCCCCATGCCTGCGTGGGTTTTCTCCGGGTACTCCGGTTTCCTCCCACATCCCAAAAACATGCATTAATTGGAGACTCTAAATTGCCCGTAGGCATGACTGTGAGTGCGAATGGTTGTTTGTTTCTATGTGGCCTGCGATTGGCTGGCAACCAGTTGAGGGTGTACCCCGCCTCCTGCCCGATGATAGCTGGGATAGGCTCCAGCACGCCCGCGACCCTAGTGAGGAGAAGCGGCTCAGAAAATGGATGGATGGATGGATGGATGGGTTCAAACCATCATGTCATCAACCCGTAGTTATGGCAGTTACCACAGCATACATGGGGAGTCCGCTACCTGTTTTCCGGGTTTGGTCACTTGATGTTTGCAACACAAGCAGTTGTGAAAATTTATTTCGGTCGACAGCAGAGGCCAATTTTACCAAACATGGCAGCCCCCGAAAAGGATGAAAATTGATGAATTAATCTTTATACCATGTTTAGACTAAAGGTGGCACAGACGTGTTCATTTTTTTTGTTTTTTATTTTTTAGATTTTTTTTTGTCCTGTTTGGCTGTTAGGCCAAGCAGAATGGAAAATATGCATCCCTTTTATGCCAGAACAGTTTTACCGTGTCACAGTGGAGTTTTTAAGCTTCCGCTGTGGTTTCTTGATATTATAATTGAGGTTTATTGAGAATCAGACTTGATCACTCGAACAGAACAAAGTTTCTAGAAGGGAGAGAGAAACAAGGACAAAAGACAAAGCACTAATTGTAAACAGGATGAGAGAAGTAAATTATTACATTATCTCTAACAATGAAACATTAAATATGAGTGTTGCATGGGGCTGTAGTGCTACACCCTGTGAGGGAAGGATAGGACAAGCTAGAACAGGACAAGGACAGGAGAAGAAGCATGCAGGACAAGGCTCATGAACCCGGCTGTACAACTTAAGTGTGGTGGGATTAATGATGTAAATTATAAAAGTCTACAGGACGAGAGTATAAGTGAGGGGATACACAAGCGATTTGCATATTCATGAGTTATTTGTCACAGTAAGTGCGTGACCCCACACCCAGTGAAAGAGTCCTTGGGGTGTCTGCCTGCAGATACATGCAAGTGAATTGACACCGTTTTACATGCACAAAGTATTGCTGTGGCCGCACCGCTGAGGCGGAGGACCCCACCCAATCAATGGAGGGGAGGGATCAGGCCCAGGGGTCCACCCGAGAGCAACCCAGCGGACGGGACACGTCCCCCACCGAGGGACCCAGGGTGGTTAGATTGAGAGAAGCCCATTTTATGAATAGTGTACTGAGTAAATGTCATGGGTGTGTGTTCCGGTTGTTGTCTCATTCACACCTGCTCCTGAGAGCATCTTCACCATCTGTGCCTCGTTCACCCTAATTACCCCATGCATTTAACCTCCTGTCTCATTCTTTCTGGTCGGCAGTTCATTGTACCTTGTTGTCACGTTCCAGCATTCCTTGTTTCCACGTCACCGACTCATAGTAAGACTAGACCCTGTTCTGATTTTTGACCTTATCTCTTTGCCTCACGTTTTTTGGATACTGTTGCCTTTTTCGGATTGCCTGCCTGTGTACCGACCTCTTCTCGTTTATTAAACTTCTCTTTTTTTTGAAACTGTCCATCTGTTTTGGAGTCGTGCATTTTGGGTCCTGTCCTCTGTTCCGTTCATGACAGTAAAGTGTGTTCTATGGGGCGCTTCATTTTGTATAAGTTGTAGATTTGTGTTTTTTGTCATTTTAAACATATTGTTACAAATCTGTATCTAGTAGCTACGGTCCGCAGACATGGAGAGGTCTTCTTCCCATTTAGTGATTGGTTAGTGCATTGATTTAGTCCATGAAATTAATTTATAAACTTTTGAAAGATTTATTTGACTTTGTGGAAGAAGCTTCATTATTTGCTTGACAAACTCCGGCTGTTCGAGGGTGCTCTGGAGTGTTGGTATTTTTATTTTTTTTTAAATTGCTGCTTTTAATTTATTGTATTGAAAGTTTCTGGCCGTTATTTGGAATTCTTGGAACAATTCATCACGTGTCCTAAAAACATTGTTAAATAGTTGTTGTAGATGGTTAATTCCATGTTGTTCCCATGTACTAAAATGAAGGGGTATATTATTAATTTCGAAATCTGGATTATGCCAGATTGGGGAGAGGATACTGGGAGCTAATTGAGATCCTGTCGATTCTAAACTTTGCCACCAAGCCGTTAAAGTGGATGCGATTATTGGATTCTTGAAACATTTATGGCGTTTAAAACTAGTAGAAATAAATGGGAGGTTTGGTAGTTTGATTATGTTGGAGTTTGTTTGTTCCAATTCTAGCCAAGAATCACACTCATTGTGATTCAACCATTTGACGAGGTATTGTAATTTGTTAGCTAAATGTTTAAAGTTGGGAGAATTAGGGCCTCCCTCCAGTTTTGTTTTCTGAAGATTGGAGAGACTGATTCTATTTTTCATATTTTTTGAATAAAAAATCATTACACCAGAATCTAAGGTTTGAAACCATTTAAATGTGGTCTTAAATTGAATAATTGAAAATAATTTATTTGAGGTAAGGTTTTCATTTTTATTGTAGCTATTCTTCCCAGTAATAATATAGGCAAGTTATTCCAGCGTTTTAAGACATCTGAGATTTCTTTAGGGTAATCTGGGATTTGATCTGCAGGAGTCCATGAGTTTGCTGTTATTAGGAGTATTGTTGATTTTGTCCAGTTAATAGAGTAGTCTATTTGTGAAAATGTTTTGAGATTGAAGTCTGCCTGAAGAGAATACTTGGGTTCCTGTAAGTAAAGAAGAATATCATCAGCATATAGATTGATTTTGTGTTCTGTCACTAGAAAGCAGATACCTTTATTAACATTCTGACGTATAGCGGCAGCAAGAGGTTCGATAAATATTGCAAATAGCATTGGTGAGAGTGGACATCCTTGTCTGGTCCCTCTTTGTAATATAAAACTTTGTGAAGTGATCCTTTTTGTGGTGACTGTTGCTTTTGGCGAATTGTATAATGTTGCTATCAAATGTATAATTGAATCTCCAAAGTCGAATTTGCAAAGTACTGCAAACAGGAAAGCCCAGTTAACTTTATCGAAAACTTTCTCTGCGTCAAGTGACATGATGATTGCGTTTAGATTTTTACGCTGTGACATGCTTATTAAATTCAACAGACGTCTGACATTATTTGTGGAACTTCTACCTTCAATGAAAGCCTGTCTGGTCATAGTGGATTATCGACAGAAGTAACCTTTCAAGTCTCACTGCGAGGGCTTTCGAGATAATCTTTATCTACATTAATCAGTGATAAAGGCTGATAATTTGCCGGGAGAGTGGGGTCTTTACCTGGCTTTAGTAATAACTTAATTGAAGCTGTGTTCATGTGGCTACTAATTCGACCTTTATCGCTTATTTCATTGACTGTTCTGAAAAATAGAGGGGCTAGTATTGGCCAAAAATGTTTAATGAATTCAACAGGGATTCCGTCCGGGCCAGGTGCCTGTCCCGGTTGCATATTTTTAAATGAGTTGTGTAATTCTGTGATGGGTAAAGGAACATAAAGGCTGTCTTTAATTTGTGTATTTAATTGAGGGATGTTTAGATCCTTCATAAAAGTTTCAATTTCTTTTTGATCTGGGTTGTTCGAAAATGCGTATAAGCTGCTATAAAAATTGTCAATTTCATTTATTTCTAGCGGTGACTGTGTACAGTTGCCGTTTGAATCTTGAATGGCTGTAATTAATGACTTTTATTTATTGCGCCGAAGTTGGTTCGCAAGGAATTTTCCCGATTGTACTCAGTTAATGTATCTTAACTCTTGTAGAAAATCTGTTCTTTTTGATAAGATAACATCTAATTGATGTTTTGCCTTTTGAAGTTGGTTTCTAAGCGTATCTATTGGATTAATTGCATATTCTTCTGTGAGGTGTTTATTTTTTTCCTCAATTCAATTTTTGCTCTTGTTTTTTCTTATACGAAGAATATGATATGAATCGACCTCAAAACAGCTTTCCCAGTTTCCCACAACAGAGATGGGGATATGGTTGGGGAGTGGTTGAATTTCAGAAACTCATCCCATGTGTGGTTTTTACATTATACTAACTTTAATGCCCTCAGATGTGGGAAAGGAGTGCGCTTTTCAGCCAAGAACAGTAAAACACAGACACAACGAGCACATTCATGCAGGAGCTGCTGTCGGCCAAAGCTCACACCCTGACGCTCACATAGACTCGCCAACATCACATACCACCCCATTTTTTTCCCCATAGAATCTATAGTAGATTTTCACTTATTGCAGGGTGCTCTTTAAAAAAAATGTGCTTTGTTTGTCAGGAGACATCTACGATGCTTGTGCCATCTGTCTGGACGAGTACGAAGGAGGAGACAAACTCCGGGTCCTACCATGTTCTCATGGTGAGTCCAGTCTCCATGTACACTCTCTGGATACATAAACTGAAGGATTTCAACACTTTAAGCACTTTTGGCACTGAGTAGTATAGTTTGATCATCTGTGTTTCCATTTGTGAGGGTACCAAAATAAAAGTATATTCAGCGACTATAGACCGTCCATACATGAAATTTATGCGGAACGTACGTGTTAAACACAATAACATGGACCTGGGTGAAGCCCACTATGCCATGATGGTATTTCCTGCCTGAGAATCAAATTCTCTAGCTTGCTTTGCTTGCCACTGGGACAGTCAGGTAATTGGACAACTTGGCCAAACGGTCCTCGTTTTGAGCCCACCACAGCAGCGGGTTCTGCATGGTGGTAATTTGCGGTGTTTGAAAATCATGGACCTCTTTGTGTGTAGTGAAATATATCCCTGCTCTCCTTCTACTTTTAAAGTCTGCCTTTTTTTTTTTTTTTTTTTTTTTTTACCCTTTATTGGTTCTCCCTCACTTATCGAAGATGCGACATCAGAAGCAGAAGACAATTTGAATCAATTAAGGCACAGTAATTCACAATTTTTTGACATCTGCTATGAAATGTATTTGTTCACTCAAAAAGCACCGGAACAAAACAATGTGTCAACCTCCAACATGGCTGCCATGGGTGTGTCCAGAGTTAATGTGTCATCACTCTAAAACTGAAGTAGACTAGTCTCTACAACCTCATATCCTGCTGAGAGGCCCCAGTTCACCCACCACCCTAATGAGGACAAGCCCAATCGAAAGTGGATGAATAGATACCGTGAAAAAATTGTCACTTGGGAATAAATTCATGAGAAAAAAACAGGGACGCTGGACTAGTTGTAATATTAAATGAAAATAGTAATTTGCGAAAAGCCATACTTGGAGAAAGTCATATTTTGAATAGGTTGTAATTGGAGAAAAATTTTGACTTAAAGGTTGTCATCTTTATTCTTGTAGCATGACAACACAACAGCCCTAACCATATTGTTGAAGTTTTCAGTGCAGACCTAATACGCTCCATAACAGTGAATACATATTGAAGATAAAGGAAATAGAGTTATAGGTTATTTCTTAAAATGTGGGCAAACCAATGCACACAATGTTGTGTCAAAGTGAGAAACATCATTTGTGTAGTTATCTAATAGGCCTCATCATACAAAGCCAAATGTTACCATTTTAGCCAAAAGATCATACGGTTGCTTTGACAATTCATTTTGCCTTTTCATTGGCCTTTACCAGATTGTTTTTATTGCATATTCAGTTCCAATAAAGAAACGTCACCTCATTTTTCTGAAGCCATCCTTTTTTCTCAAAATGAATTACAGTTGAAACCCGAAGTTCACATTCACTATAGAAAAAGACTGTCACAGTGTCTGATATGAAATCAGACTAAACTTTTCCTGTTTTAGGTCAATTACTTCTATTTGGTAAATGCCAGAATAATGAGAGGATTTTTTTGACATTTTTTCATGACTGTCTTCAAACTCTCAAGTTTACATATTAGTATTTGGTACCATGGCCTTTAAACTACAGTCCCCTCCAAAAGTATTGGAATGGCAAGGTCAATTCCTTTATTTTTGTTGTACACTGAAGACGTTTGGGTTTCAGATCAAAAGATGAATATGAGACAAAAGTTCAGCATTCCAGCTTTTATTCCATGATGGTTACATCTCGATGTGTTAAACGACTCAGGACAGAGCACCTTTGGTTTGAAGCTACCCACTTTTCAAGTAAGCAAAAGGAATTTACCCTTTCCGTTCCAATGCTTTTGGAGAGGACTCTATGACTTGGGTCAGCTGTTTTGGATATTGTTCCACAAACCTCTCAAAATTGTTGACAGGAATTTTGTCCCATTCCTCCTGACAAGACTGTTTTCTGAGCCAAGTTTGTAGGCATCTTTGCTCGCATATGCCTTTTCAGGTCTGCTCATCAATTTTCAAAAGTATTGAGATCAGGACTTTGTTAGGGCCACTGCAAAACATTGACTTTGTTATTCTTAAGTAACCAGTTTGGCAGTATGCTTTGGGTAATTGTCCATTTGGAAAACCTTTCAAAAAGCTTTAATTTGCTGACTGATGTCTTGATATGTTCCGTATTTCCTCATAATGTTCTTTCCTTCCAATGCCATCTATTTTGTGAAGTACAACCCCTTAACATGCTGCCAACCTTGTAGTTCAAAGTTCAGATGGTGTTCATAGAGTTGCCAGCTTCCCTTTTTCCGCCAAACATAACAATGCTCAGTTATGGCCAAACGGTTAAATTTTAATTTCATCAGACCACTGGCCATTTGTCCCAAAAATAAGGCGTTTGATCGTTTGCATTTGGAAACTCTAACTGGCTTATGTTTCTTTTGGCTTAATGGCTTCTTCCTGGCTGAGTGGCCTATCAGCCCATGAGTACAGTCCTCAGTTTCACCATGGATGACCACACTCTTGCCAGCTTTAGCATCTTCACAAGGTCTTTTGCTTTCATTCTTTACCTTTTGAAATGCACATTTAGGACTAAAGCACGTTCCTTTCTGGGACACAGAACCACTCTCTTTTCTGAGCGGTATGATCGCTGGAAATTCCCATGTTGTTTATATTCTTGCGTATAATTGTTTCAACAGAGGATCGTGGTACCTCAAAGTATTTGAAAATTGCAACCTCGGCTGAACCAAACTTTTGCAAGTTCACAGTTCAATTACTGATATCTTGGGTGACTTCTTTTCTTCTTTCCCATGTTACACAAAGCAACTTCAGATGTTCCTAGTTCAAATACAATCCACAAATGTATCTGTAATTATGTCAAAAGATCATAAAGCAATCAGTAGCTTCCAGAGACAACAGCTGGGTTTTCCAAAATTGTGTACATAAACTTCAGATTTCGATTTATGAAATTGTGAAAAACAAATGAAGTATTTTACTAGGTTATGTAAAAATTTGGTGGCAGCTGTACATTATTCAGTTCTATAACAAATGGCTGCAAAAACTAACCAGTATACAAAGTGAGAGCAGAGCGTTGACTGCACACATTTTGCTACACGAGAACAAACTAAACAGCAGGACAAAAACACTTCTCTGGTTGGAATAAATTTATTTTGATAATCTGTAAACAAGGTGATAAATCAATATATGGCATTCTTGGTTGTATGCATAAGAAATTTAATGCATTGACAAAGTGACAAAGTGTATCCCAGATGCAAGAAAACTAGTGAGAACAGAAATTGGCAAGGACGACTTCGAAACATTTGAGGGGTACAAGGCGCTGAAGCCAAAGAAAAAAAAAAAAAAAAAAAAAAAAAAAGCCAAGGGTAAGTTATGAGTGGGCAAAATTCATCTTGGAAGAGCAAAAGACTTCTCTACATTATGGCGCAAGAATACACTATCCAATAAACGGCAAATGTTGGCTCCAAGCAACCCATCTCTCAATGAGTGTCACTACTTTCTCTCGGTTGGATGTTACAGTTTAGGGACTGAGCTCAGTGTAAGCTAAAAGGCAATTAATCCCCCAGTTTCAGTTGTCAACACAGCAAAAATATTTTTTCTTCAAATTCAGTGAAGCTCGTCAGGGGAACTTGAGACCAGATCCATGCTCACCACATTTCCATCAACACCAGAGCTTTTACTACACTTGGTCCTATCTGGGGAAAAACTAAACAGACTCCAGATGGTTAGAAAGAGAGAGATTTATTGTCCAACAAAATGATAGCCTTTCATACATTACAGGAGCTGGCAAAAGAAAAACAGTAATAAGTGCCTGAGCAGGTAACCGTGGAATGTCCATTTGATTTCTAGTGTGTACAGGCACAGTAACACTCCGCATTATGATTAACTGACCCAAACTACACCTTGACAAGGATGTGGGTGCACAGATGTGAGGAAATGTGTCCAATGTTTTATTAACCGGAAGGGCTTTTTTCTGTAAGAGCAGAGTGTAAAACAGCAGGCAAAGAAGTTGTTGTGAAAGGAGGAAGACGTGATGAGCTACTGCTAAAGCGCCCCAATCAAAAGAAGGCATTGGCCACTCTGCAGGGGAGCACATATTGTGGGACTTGTGTCAGTGGGAACAAAAAGTGTTTGGCTTTCACTTTGCTGGTCTTAGTCAAGTGACGTCCTTAGTCATCAGCTCATCTTGGCTATGGATCAACTTAAGATGGTTTGGGCGAGGAATAGGGAGCAGAAGAAAAGTATCTAGCAACTAGGACAGGAAGTGAAACGCAACAGGGTGGTAGGTAGACGGGTCTGTAGGTGGGTTGGCTGGCTGGCACAGGACACTTGGGTATACAAGCCTCATGTACGATGCCAGTTTATGTGCTTCCATGTGGAGTTTCCCTCCATGGACACCTTCTCTCCCCATGGCGAAAATCAATACTGTAGCACAAAAAGGACCAACAAAAAAAATGAAATTAATTAAAAAAAAACAATAGCAACACAGCATGTTAACCCTTACAATATGCTAAAGACAACTTTTTGGGAGGGATTTCTTTATCTACGAGGAGCAGTCAAAAAGTAATGAGCCCAATTGAACCTACCAATTGATTTTTTTCAGACATTTTCAGTTGCTGTACCACCTTATGTATGTGTTAAATACAGAAATAGACCGCATAACTGAGACTACGCCTTTTAATACGGTGTGCCTTATGGTCGTGAAAATACGGTACTTACAAGACGGCGGAACGGACAAAGACTTGCATAAGACAGTCATGTTTTTATTAATGTAAATATAAGTCATGATTTTCATTTCTGGGGAACTGCTCATTATGATGAGCTTGCTTATCGCGGTCTACTGTCAGACTGACAAATTCACAGCAAACTCACTTTGCTATAATGTACTGTTGGAAATTAGTTTTCGACAGCTCAGTCACATTCAGAAGCTACGTAGCTAATGTACCATTGCTAGTAATGTGCCTTCTGAGTATCCAGTCACGTTCGCGGTCCATATCGTTAAACTGTAGCCTTAACACGTCATGCAGTATTTGATAGTCATGAAGCAGTTATCTGTAAATATCCACAGACGTCCGGTATTTAACACACGAGGTCAATGTAATAACTGAAAGCTTTTTCCTCCACAGGAACACAAGACAACAGCATAGAACACCTCATAACTACAAGCCCAGTGCCAAAATGACAGACAAAACAATTCTAGAATTCCTTCGAGGAATATGAACAAAAACACTATCAATTTTTTAATTTTTTTTTTGCATTGTTGCAGTTCAAATGTAGCTATTGTATTTAAATGTGGTTAGATCAGATTTCTATTTCATATGTATTTGTTCGATACATTTCCTACATACACTACACCCATTTTACAATACCTACATTTAAATATCAGTATCATAAATTGGAAATTCTCCCAAATGTCACTGTCTATTTGATAACTACTTATGTCTTACTTCAACGCTACAAATTGTGAGTTTCCATACTGATATTCATTGTTCCTGTGAGTTATTTTGTATTGTATTCTGAGATGTTTTTGTTTCGTGATGGTTGTTTGGTGTTATTTCTTGGCTGACATTAGGCCATGGTCAGTTTGTCAATACGTTCCTTCGATAAAAATGTGCTGCTAGAGTAGATAAAGATGAAATATAGAAATGCATTATTACGTGGTAGGAAACAATTTTAAAACACCAGTCACCTTTAGAAACTGCATAAACAAAAAAAGTCACTTGTAATAGTAACATTCATTTGACCCAAGATGGCATCTTGGAAACAATCGTCACATCTGCCTACGACACAGCCAGTAGGGTGTCAAGGGTGTTGACGTGTCGTCCCAATTCTTAGGGCCATTTACCCTTTCATCTTGGCCCTCCAAGCGAAGGGCTAAGGGGAAGGGGTAAGATGAAGGGGTAAGACGAAACGGGGAAGGACTAAGGGATAGAATCAGGATTGGCCCGACATCAAAGAACGCTATCATGGCTTCTGTGCATGAGCCAAAGTCCAACCTATCTCAGCACGTACCGTTGCCAAATTTGGCTACAGTAATATTGTATGTGGGCCCTCCTCCTGCATCCTTTGTCTGGAGGTCCATCGTACAATCCCCATCAACAATGAAACCATCTCGGATTACGCCGCATTTTACGTTGCCTAAGGTCAGCCCGTTGATTAATGAAGATTCACGATCCTTTGACAGCAACACGTCAATTTCTTTAGGCTGCAAAAGAAACATACAAGTTAGTGATTCTGGGTTGCAGATAGGTGGTCATTTATATATTTTAAAATAAAATAAAATTAAGGCTGCTCAATTTATGACTGTGCTGACATTTTTAGGTTACAAATTGCATGCAATTAACTGGTTTTGTGCAGGAGTGTAAGAATGTGGTCAAGGCCCCTCCCCTGGACTATGAAATGTGTAACATGCATTCCAGGTCGTAGTCTTTATTGGAGAAAATAAGACCGACAGCCATGTGTCAGCAATGTTATTCCTTGGGATGCAATGGTACACCTTTGGACCATACCACGTTCCCCCATGGAACATGTTCACTGGCGTGCCCAAAAAAATAAAATAAGTGTGTGTGGGTTGGTCGGGGCAATTAAGGTACCGTAATGCCCCTGGCATGTGGTCAGAGAGAGCTACATCCGCCGATGTATTTTAGCCGTTAATTGAATGGGACAAACACTGGTAAGGAGCTGCCGTAAGAACCCACTCACTCAACCCGACTCCAGCTCCTCGTGTCACTCACTAGGCCACACCCCACAAAGGCACACTTCTAACACAAATACTACAGTCTGTAGAGTCATTACACTTTTCGGGGGCGGGGGGGGGGGAAGAAGGGGGAGGTGGTGAAAAATAAATTTTAAAAAATTTCTAAGTCGACCACAAAAATTGGTCAAACATTTCTGCCTTGAGGCAGATAAAATAAAAAAAATAAAAAAAACATTTGCTCCTCATGGAACCATGTTTGGGCACTGTCACAGGTATCAAACTCGTGCCCCGGGGGCCAGAGCAGGCCCCGCCACGTTTTTATGTGGCCCGTGAATTCAATGTGTGTCAACTTCAGGTGTTTTGCTAAAATACCAAAATTGCAGATTGTCATCACATTTAACAATGTTGGGATATTTCACATTGCTTTGCAACAAATTCCTTAAAAAAAAAAATTTTTTTTTTTACACTTGATTTCAAAACTAGTTGTCTAATTAATGTACACTAATTTCTTGTGTACATTTAATAATAATAGGCAATGATCATTGTATATGGGTTCCCAGGGGGGATGCTCGATACCACCTTTTTAGACTGATATCATTACGAGTACTTACTCTTGAGCACTCACTGTAATACAGAGTACCTAGTACTGATGTCACAATGACTCACCAATGTGTCAAACTGCAGTGTGGCGGTAATTTCTGCCGAGGAGGATTTACGCGATGTCAGATTTTTTTTTTGTCCTAATTATCTATGGTTAAGATTGGGCACCTTCCTTCACAAGTACACCGTACCTTGGAATAAGGCCGGTATCAGCCCCATAACCAATAACATGGCATCGGTACTCATCCATCCCTAGTTTAACATCATACAGCCCTTCAAGATTAACCATAACTACGATGTGGCCTGTGACAAATGACACCCGGAGTCTCTCTTTACCGCACGGTTGCAGACAGATGAAGCGATGGGCCAGTGGAAAAACATTCCCAAAAATGACAAGAGGTTTTAAAGTGATTTTTAAGACACTAAAGGTTTTAAATGCACACAACGCTGTATAAGTGAGCCAAATCTTTGTGTTTTTCAACCTAAAATGGTATCGCTTGTCGCAATTGCTCACTGCATTGTCTAATTTTGTCGCAAATTCTGTATGAAGAATTTATCCCATACACTTGGGCCCAACATATGCAGTTTAAGTATAGAAGTCCAGCCCTCATAAAGCAGAATAAAATGCATGTTAATAGTAAAAATATTTTGAGGGGTGTGGGGGGGGGGGTTACTCGAACACTCAATGTTCTAGTCGATGGGATAATTCAGTCTAAAAAGATTAGCGTATTTTCACGACCATAAGGCGGACTTAAGTTTACATTTTCTCCAGAATGGACAGGGAGCCTTAATGCAGCGCGCCTTGTGTGCATCGAGTTCCATCGATAAATGTTGTTGCGTGATGAGCGCTCCGCTTGACTTATTTTTTTTTTTAGCATTTCCTGCCGACACACTGCTTACACAGAGGAAAAGCGGAGGTGGCTGAGGACAGGGGAAGGGTGCGTGAAGGCGGACACTAAAGCCACGCCCCCAGTAGGGATATAGCGGCGGGGTGTTTTTTTAACCGCTTGACTGACTGAGCATTTCCAGGGTGTGCATTGTGCAAAACATCGATTTGGCTAAGGACCCCCGAAAATGTCACTTACGAAGAGACTCTTACAAAGCACAGTTTAAACTGCAAGCTATCAGTTACACGGAGGAACGTGGGAATCGAGCACCCGTGAGAGAATTGAAGATCAATGAATCCATGGTTCGCAAATGGAGGAAGCAGGAAAACAAGCTTCCCCAAGTCAAGACGACGAAGCCCAGTTTCCGCGGAAACAAGGCGAGGTGGCCTGAGTTGGAAGACCAACTCGAGCAATGGATGAGAGCAAAGAACAGCTGGGAGACTTGACTAAGGAACTCCAACCGCTGGACATCCGTGTAAACAGGGTGTTCAAAGTTGCGAGCGGCGTGGAAGCGATGGATGACAGATGGCGAACACAGTTTTACTAAGACTAGGAGGCAGCGCCGGGCGAATTACGCCACAATTTGGGAATGGATTGTGGATGCTTGGGCTAACGTGTCTGCTTGGTAAAAGCCAGCATCATTTCTGAGGAGCCGCACGGCAACGAAACTGACTCTGACGAGTACAAGGGGGAAACTGGCGTGTTTGATTGAGAACTTGCCCAGCTATTCATTTCGGATACAGAAGATGACTGATGGATTTGTGGATGAGGATTGATCAAAAAAAATAACATGAGTACATTAAATACTTCAATAAAGTACAACCAAACTCAGTTTTGCTCCCGCTGCCTTTTTAAAAACATTGTTTTAGCGTGCATGCATGCATGCATGCTACCTTATGTTTTAAGCTAGAGTATGCGTTACCATGCCTGCGCCTGATAATACGGTGCGCCGTATGTGTGAAATACAGAAATAGACCCCGTAACTGTGACTGCGCCTTTTAATACGGTGCACCCTATGGTCATGAAAATACGGACGCCCAGACTTCCCTCTCCCCAGCCACTTCATCCAGCTCTTCTGGGGGGGGATCCCGAGGTGTTCCCAGGCCAGCTGAAAGATGTAGTCTCTCCAGCGTGTCCTGGGTCGTCCCCGGGGTCTCCTCCCGGACACCTCACCAGGGAGGAGTCCGGGAGGCATCCTAATCAGATAATTTACAGAAAAAAAACTAAATACTTTATATAAATATAGGTTTTAAAATACAATTTTAATAGTCATTACTTGCAGCCGTAGTATGAGTAACCGGCAATTGACGTAGTTGAATCTGAAGCAGCCTCAGAAATATATTTTGAACTAGTAGCCCTTTGCATTAAATACTACCCAAGAAGTATTGCTGCTTCAGAAAGGTTGGCAAGTACAACACCACTCCTGAATTGTTTATTTGGTTCTATTTAAGCATTCAACAATACTAAACAAACAGCAACGTGCAGTACACAACGTGATCAGCAGACTTCCTGTGTTGCGATAACGACCATAACTACAGATTGATGCCATGGCTTGAAGCCGAACTTGCTATGGCTGGTGTCTGTTAAATACAGGTATAGCATTTATTTATGCAAATATATGTAAACAGGAACAAAGTCTGATCAGATATTGTTTTCTTGGTAGCTCTTGAAGACATTGTGTAAAACCAAAGAACTCATAGAAATTAAGTTTTTACGTGTTTGTATAAAGGTTCCACCATTTACCCACAAGGGAAGGACATGCTTTGTGTTTTTCTGAATGCTGAGCATGGTAGTAGCACATAACCTATAATCTGTTATTAAATGCATAATCTTAAAACTGTTTCACAATAAGCTTACAAATACAAATTAAATTTCTGATTAGTTGATGAGAACCATCGATTTGAAAAAACATTCTATAGACTGCCCTACCTGAAAGGCACTTAGAACATGGTGTGCAGATATTTAAAAATAGGACAATGTGTTTTCAAAGACTGAGCAAATTCTCTTTATTCTTCACAATTAAGTGGATCACTCTTGAGATAATAGGAAATGGCGGGACACACAGTGACAAATGTTGAGACCCACTGATTTATTAACATTCACAACAAATACTGGCCAAAGAGCATCTTAGGCTTTTTGTAAAACCCCCTGGTATGAAACTGAGCTCACGCAGACCGCTGTCAAATATGTGCATGCACAGATCTTTACTGTTGAACAGGCAAAAACAAGAGTCCCCACTCGAGTGAAAGGCCTCGCCCTGCTCGAGTCTACAAGCAGAAGTGCAAAGTCATAGGGCAGCACAGGCGGAATCCGGGAAGCGGAAGTTCGACCGAGCGTTAGCCTCTGTTTAGCAAGGTGACAGGCTTCCAGGTGAGGCCAAACGTGAGGCCACTCCACAGCTGCCAGTCAAAATATGTCCTTTCACTCAAGTGTGTGGCAAGAAAAACACTATTAAAAATAACATTCACATAAACCTTTGCGTGCTACACGCTCCGGCGCTATTGTTAGCTAGTACTGCTAGGACGCTTGATAAGAGATAAGCTTTAACTGAGGCAAGGGAGGCCTGCAGTTCTTTAGAAATTGTCCTGAGTTTGTTTGTGGCCTCCCGGATGAGTCATTGCTGTTTTCTTGAGGTAATCTTTGTAGGCCGACCCCTCCTGGGAAGGTTCACCACTGTTTCATGTTTTCTCCATGTGAGGATAATGGCTCTCCCTATGGTTCGCTGGAATCCTAAAGCTTTATAAATGGCTTTTGTAACCTGTTCCAGACTGATAAACGTCAATTATTTTATTTCTCGATTGTTCTGGAATTTCTTTGGATCGTTTTGTTGCAGCTTTTTTGGCTCTTTTGTCCGACGTGATTTTGTCAGGACAAATTCTGTTTAAGTGATTTTTTTTTTTTTTATGGAACAGGCCTGGAGGTAATCAGGCTTGGGTGTGATCAGTGAAAATTAACCAAAAATTGTGATTAGCCACAGTTAATTAATGACTTAACAAGGGGGGTAATTACTTTTTCACAAAGGGGCCAGGTAATTTTGAATAGAATCAATAAATCAATGAAATCACCATGTCAAAACAGCATTTTAAGTGCACTTAGTATATATTTGTCTGATATTTACATTTGTTTGATTAACTTAAACATTAAAGTGGGGAAACTATGCAAAAATATAAGAATTTAAGAAGGTGGCCAATAGTTTAACACGGCACTTTATGCACCCTGTACATGCACTTTGTCTTTAAAAAAAAACATTCTGCCTTATCAAGTGGAAAGGCAGTGTATATTTATACCCTTCAGCATTTTGTCTCAGCACCCCCAAAAACACCACTGTTGATAGTAGTAATTATCCATCCATCCATTTTCCATACCTCTTACCCTCACTAGGGTAGCGGGCATGCTGGAGCCTATCCCAGCTCTCCTCGGGCGGGAGAGCTGGGATAGGCTGGGATTGGCTGGTGACCCTGAACTGGTCACCAGCCAATTGCAGGGCACATATAAACAAACAACCATTAGCACTCACATTCACACCTATGGGCAATTTTGTCTTCGATTAACCTACCACGCATGTTTTTGGAATGTGGCAGGAAACCGGAGTACCCGGAGAAAACCCACAGAGGCTTGGGGAGAACATGCAAACGCCACATAGGCGAGTCTGAATTTTAACCCGTGACCTAATAACTGTGAGGCAGATGTGCTAACCAGTCATCCATCATGCCACCAGTAACGATTATGTGTTTTACTATTATTTTGTAATGTTGTCCATCCATCCATTTTCTGTACCGCTTATCCTCACTAGGGTTGCAGGCATGCTGGAGCCTATCCCAGCTATCTTCGGGCGAGATGGGGGGGTACACCCTGAACTGGTCGTCAGCCAATCGTGGGGCACATAGAAACAAACAACCATTCACACTCCCATTCACACCTACGGAGAGGGGTTGGGCACCTACCTATTGAGAGTCCAATCAACCTACCACGCATGTTTTTGGGATGTGGGAGGAAACCGGAGTACCCGGAGAAAACCCACGCAAGCATGGGAAGAACATGCAAACTCCACACAGGTGAGGCCGGGATTTGAACCCCGGTCCTCAAAACTGTGTGGCAGATGTGTTAACCAGTCGTCCACCGTGCCGACTGTAATGTTGTCTTTCAACATTATTATTATTATCCATCCATTCATTTTCTACACCACTGATCCTCACTAGGGTCACAGGCTTGCTGGAGCCTATCCCAGCTAACTGCGGGCAGGAGCCATGGTACACCCTGAACTGGTTGCCAGCCAGCCCCAGGTTATTATTATTATAATTTAATTTGTGGTGCAGGCACGGTGGCTGACTGGTTAGAGCGTCAGCCTCACAGCTCTGAGGTGCGGGGTTCAATCCCCGCCTGTGTGGAGTTTGCATGTTCTCCCTGTGCCTGTGTGGGTTTTCTCTGGGCACTCCGGTTTCCTCCCACATCCCAAAAACATGCATTAATTGGAGACTCTAAATTGCCCGTAGGCATGACTGTGAGTGCGAATGGTTGTCTGTTTCTATGTGCCCTGCGATTGGCTGGCAACCAGTTCAGGGTGTACCCCGCCTCCTGCCCGATGACAGCTGGGATAGGCTCCAGCATGCCCGTGACCCTAGTGAGGAGAAGCGGCTCAGATAATGGATGGATGAATTTGTGGTGCAAAAGATTTCCTTGCTGCTGACTGATCACGCGAAATGTCTGTGAATGTAATGGTGCGATTTGGAAATGCAGCATACACAATGCCCAATAAAAATAAAGCATATTGTTTAGCAGGAACCAGAATATGTCCATCATTGAGCACCAAGAAAAGAAACACAAAAAAATTTCTAAATCACAGAGGATTCCTTTGAGGTGATTATGAGAGCAACTAAAATGCTTTGTCTTGAAGTATCCTTAAGGAGGGACACGCCTCACCACCTTGTATGCGCATGTTCCATGCTCAGTGGAATGGGTCATTCGAATGTGTGCTATAGGTATTATTTCAAGATGCGCAAAACAGGTTTGAAAGCAAAACAAATGTATGTCTGTACCTCATAATAATCATCATGGACCCCTAGCTTTCATTACATTACGTTACATGTGACAGTTAACATTAAAAGCACTGTTTATTCAATTTGATAAACTAGTAAGTGACTCCTAACTCCTGCCTCTTCCCTATAAAGCGGTACGGACAATGGCTGGATGAATTCAGGGTCAAAGTATGATTAATGCATTTCTAAGAACCTGCGGAAAATCAGCATGGCAAGCCTGAACACCATGAATACAAAGCCACACATACTTCACATCCCTAAACGGGCAGTTAACAGTTCAGCTAACAAATACTTCCCCCATGTTCAGACTCGTTGGGGGCAGAAATTCTTGAGAACAGATTCAAACCTCCTGTACTAAAAGCGAAACACTACAAAAGTATTCCAAATTCAGACATAAAGCCAATAATATATATATTTTTTGTAGCTATAATGTTTGTGTTCTTATTTTAGTATGCCCTTTTCACCTATGAGGCTTATTCATTCACTTAGAATGTTGTTTAATAGCGGGCCGCCATCACCACACACGGTGGACACCACATTACTTTCCTTGAAGACAAAAAACGAAATATTAATAATACAATGCAAATTTTTATCACTCTTTATATATACACCCATCCATTGTCAGTGCCACTTATTCTGTTCAGGCTCATGGGGTGCTGGATACTAACCCAGCTGACTTTGGGCGAAAGGCAGACTACATGCTGAAATGGTCAAGTCAGTCAGAGGGCACACATAGACACAGACAACCATTTGCACTCACATTCACACTTACGGGCAATTTAGTCTTCAATCAACCTACCACACATGTTTTTGGGACGCGGGAGGAAACCGGAGCACTTGTAGAAAACCCACGCAGGCACGGGGGGAACATGCAAACTCCACACAGGCGTGGCCGGGATTTGAACCCTGGTTTTCAGAACTGTGAGGCAGATGTGCTAACCAGTCGTCCACTGTGCCGCATATATATAATATATATATAAATATAAATAAGTCTGGTGTGTATCCCGCCTCTTGCCCAAAGGTTGATTTGTGATGATGAATGATGTTACTGAACTGACATTGTTTACATTTTAGCATTTATTTCAAAGTAACTGGTTGAATATGGTGTTCGCAGTTGCATTACAACAAGGTAACCTGTGCCACTGTAATCTAAAATGAACAACAGAGCATTAGTCTTATATATATATTTTTAGAGAAGTTAAGAAGTTGTCACGCCCTCCTGGTGCAACTCAGGTGAAGTGCATTAAATATTGAGCAGGAAGAAAGGAAGTGGAAGCACATTGTTCCCCTCAGCTCTTAGCAAATGTCTCCTCTTGACACGCGACACCATTGCTCGGACACCCTCCATCCATCCATCCATCCATCCATTTTCTGAGCCGCTACTCCTCACTAGGGTTGCGGGCGTGCTGGAGCCTATCCCAGCTATCATCGGGCACGAGGCGGGGTACATCCTGAACTGGTTTCCAACCAATCGCAGGGCACATACAAACAAACAACCATTCGCACTCACATTCACACCTATGGGCAATTTAGAGTCTCAAATTCATGCATGTTTTTGGGATGTGGGAGGAAACCGGAGCGCCTGGAGAAAACCCACGCAGGCACGGGGGAGAACATGCAAACTCCACACAGGTGAGACCGGGGATTGGACCCCGCTTCTCAGAACTGTGAGACAGACGCTCTAACCAGTCGTCCACCGTGCCGCCTTTGCTCTGACAGATACAAAGAAAATCAGTCATGGAGGAAAGAAATTTACACATTTGTTTCCACTGGGCAGAGGTGAAGAGGATAAACATTGTGTCATCTACTCTTTCTGGACCAGACGTGTCGAGTGTCCTATTAGGATTAATCTATTAAAGCAGGGTTTGGCAAACCTTTGTGTTCAAGGGCTGTACAGCAGTGCTCCTCAACTGGTGGGTCGGCACCCAAAAGTGGGTCGCGGACCTAATTTGGGTGGTTCGTGGACAGCTAGTAAGCTAGTAAAACAATTACATGTATTCCTGTTATGATTTTTTTTCGGGATAATATAGAGGCGTACTGACTTCCCACATGGAGTATTAAAGTGACAAGAAATGTTACTTCCTTGTTCTCTAGCCAGTAGTTTACCCCATAAACAAATACAGTGCAGCTCAGCCTTTGGGTGGCAGATGTCATAGCAAGCAATGTGCCTTTGGCGGGACAGCAAACTCATTTGAAACACCATTTTAAAAATACGATGTACTGTGCAATGTTTTCAGAGGCTATTTTTAAACAACAACAGCAACCAAAAAAATACACTGACGTAATACACAGCGCTCAGTGAGGAGCGCTGGTGAGTGGAACTCAGTACCTAAGGAGGTTAAACTGCTTACAACATACAAGGCCTTCACAAAAAAACTGAAAATGTGGCTAGTTAACACCTATAGCTGCCAACACTAAAAGACAAGTATGTTATGTTGTCTTTTTGTTATGATCAAAAAAATTATGGTTTTATTCTCTCTTAATAGTATAGTTTGATTATGTATCCTGTATTATATTGTCTTGTAGATGTATTTTACTGCTTTTTTACATCATGGCCAGGGGACTACAGATGAAAACTAGCCTTCTGGCTAATTCTGGCTTTTTTAACCATGTGTACTTCATGTGTTTTATGAAATTGCATTGTCCCCTTTCAAAAATAAACTGAACTGAACTGAACAACATCTTCATTCTTAACATATATGAAAGTGGGTCGCGACTTTGTGACAACAGGAAAATGTGGGTTCCAGGGTGACAACAGTTACACTGCTTAAAGTATTTGATTTTTAAAATGGGAAGACAAGCCGACTCGATTTGGAGATAAGATTTTTTAAAGTAAAATGTCAATATTTAATAAAATAATCATTAATTCATTCATTTATAAATTGGATTATAATTTAATTCTAATTAATGAGCCGAGTATTTTATAAAATGATTAAGAAATGTTAAATGCAAATATAAAATTGCATATTTTATTTGATTCTTTACAATAAATCAACTAAACAGTTATTTCATGATGAATGGATAAAAATGTAACAGTGTTACTTTTCCCACTATCGCAATAAAGACGCCCCGACCATCCTTTTTCTTTGTGTGTTGCAGGCAGCTGGAGCACAATTTAGTCTTTTCAGAGGCCACCCTTAGGCCTACATTGCCCATCTGTGGAACTAATCAACACTTCCATTGATTAAAAGTGTGTATGTCACACACACATCAACATCTTTAATAGCACGTTATTCCTTACGGACAGAAAGTAAACACATAAACAAGGCGAGTTAGTCTTTTTAAACAAGCTGTGTTATAGATTTGAGTACTGGTGACACAAGAAATAGTTACAGGCTTCTTTCTGCTTCCTGTTCCTTTTTTAGTTCAGAGCCCTCTTGATTGTGAGAAACAGGAAATGCAACGGTATCACGTTTGCACATCGTGTTGACATATTTGTGGGTGACATCTACATTTGGCAGCAAAGCTCGTTGTTGTTGTCCGACTTTACATCTAGTCCGCCTCTCACTGACAGCACTGTATGATAATGTTGAGGCTGGAGAGAAAGCCCGCAGTGTTCCTGGCCTATGAATAGTCATGATTCACACAGTAGAATGAAGTGAGTTCTTCTCTAGATGGACATTCTTATGGCGTGTTTCTTATCATGCTCTCTCTTAGAGCTTCATTGAGACTTGCTGTTAATTTCTCACTTCCTTTTCGTGTTTCCTGCAGAGGCTATGCTCACAAATTCTTCTTCTTTTTTTTTTTTTAACTAGGCGACACCTGCCTGCTCTGGTTTCTTCAACGGATGAGGTAAAAGACAACATATCCTGTCCATGA